>NC_141156.1:30214072-30514072 GCF_053477565.2 Lygodium microphyllum | reverse complement strand
GAGGGATCTTTCACTCTAGCTCTCTGCTCATAGGGCATAATTCCCATTCTGATTTCCAAAAACAGTATGAATTTGGGTATTAAACCGCACTGCCCAAAGGCCGAATGACAGTAAAATCTTACGAGAAGCCTCCCAATTCTCTGGGACCACCATGCCATAAGAAAAACCCCCGTCAGGGGTTCCATCCACCCACTTCCCTCAACAAGTGTACTTTAGTTATCTAATTAGACCTAACAAATTTATGTGTGACATGTAAAAGCAGCTTCCTTAATTAAGCCTTTTAGGGAATAGGGTTTGTTCACGTAATCTTTTGGTACTGACACGAAAACAAATTCAAATAGGTTCATTAGAAGTAAACTTAATATTAGCATTTTATCAGAGATACAAGTCTTGTTCAAAAGGAACAATATCCACAATCCTTGAGGATGCACTTTATTTCCTCCAAGATTCTGCCTTGCACTAGTAAGCCCTCAAGAATCTATCTTGAGTCACATTGATCATTTGAGTAGGACCTGAAGGCAAGGAATTTACAACCAAAGCCCCCCGGACATCCAACCATCCTCCTACGTTCAAACCAACCCGTCACAACTATTTAGAACCCCCTTGGCTAGGGTTGGCGCCAACTGGGGGTGGTTTGGTGTGCCCTCCAAAAGTTCAACCTGATTCATTATTCCCATTTCTTTTATGAGGTTGGGTTATATAGTCTTTTAAAGCGGTGTTCCTAAACTTACAAGCACAAAAAAGGTGCACCCAAGTGCTCTGGACATCTGCTAAGGCAGGGTCCCTCTCTTAATGCTTAGTGTTTGTCCTTCTTACCTTGGTGGAAATTTCCAATATCCTTCAAGGGATAGTGAATACCTTCTTTTCAACCCCCCTTCATGTGTGAAAGGAGCAAGCAATTATGCAATTGGATCTATATCTGATAGTTCGCGGATGGTAGCTATCTTAGCTTGCTAGCCTTTAATCCAAGGTTCTTGTCTTGGAAGAAACAACACTCGAACTCTCTTATATTAATGTCACATTGTGTCATGGTTAAAGGTGATATCTCCAAGGTTGTTTCAACTTTATCAAGGAAAGATTTAGAATAGAGACCAATGAGTGTTTTACTTGTCTCATGGTCCCCCCATGAAGTAACAATAGATTGGCTCAATTACTTTTAAACCCTAAATAAGTTGAGTTGAGCCCTATCCTTGCGTATATAGGGTTCATTTTATTGAACAGCCCTGAGAAATTTTTAGCATTTCATATGCGCGACTTATGGTTATCTTCAAGATGAATCCCTAGCAACGCAACTAAAACTGACCATGATGCCACACAATCTAGATGCATATCTTTTCTAAGACAATGATGCAATGCATGGCTTTTGCTTTTGGGAATTCATTTCAACGCACTATGAAAAACACAAATAGAGACTTTTATTTTTCTTTCGAGTGGAGGACGTGAAGTTATCAGGCCTAATGCAAAAGTGAACCACTTCCCTCTGAAGGTTCATAGGAGCCTAATACCCAGCTTAATATTGCAATGACCTAGATATACTTAACCATTATCGTAGCAATTCACGAACCTCATGTACTTGATTCAAGCCTTTACTCCTACCTTTCCAATTTCACAAATCTTGCAATGCAAAAAAAAAAAAAAAATCCACTTAATGACGAATATGCTTAAGTGTTCTAACAACCCATTTCTTTTCAGTACCCTTTAAGCATGCCAATGCTAGTGCCTAAACTAAAGCACTACGAACACAACCAATAAAGCCCTTGATTTTTAGTGTGCATGAATGCAAAATCTTTTATGCAATTTATTCGTTCAAAACATGCCAAAGTGTACTAAAACACAATTTCCAACATGATTGAATAATGCAACCTAAATGGTGGTTAGTTATCATAGACTTTTACCCAAATACTTCTCCCTTTCCAATGAAGTTGGCCTATGTTCTTAAGGGCTCCCATCAAGGTAGGATTTATGGGATGCACCTGATTACCAAGTGATGTGGTTCCTTGACCCACAACTCCATCAGTTGAAGCGGGATTTGTGTTTGATGGAACCTTACTTCGCTTGGGAGGAATGTAATAATTTTGGTTTTTTCTTCGTGGCTACACCCAGGTTATGAGAGAGATTACTCTTCATGGATGGAATTCGTCCATGAGAACCCTCTCTAAGAGGGAGAAAAGAAAGATGGCAAGCTTGGAAGCCTTCAAAGAGGGAGAAATTCCCTCTCTCTCTCTCTCTCTCTCTCTCTCTCTCTCTCTCTCTCTCTCTCTCTCTCTCTCTCTCTCTCTCTCTCTCTCTCTCTCTCTCTCTCTCTCTCTCTCCTCTTAACCTCCCTCTTTTCTCTTACTCTCCCTTCCCCCCTCTCTCTCTCTCTTCTCTCTTACTCTCTCCCTCACACTCTCTCCAGTCGTCAAACAGTGTGTAGGGCCATGATCTCATCCTTCTCTATGCTTAGGCCCTTTTATAGGATCTTGGGGGTGAACTTAGTAAGGTATAGAGCCCCCCCCCCTTATTCCCAACAGGGCCGCTAGCTGGATGGCCGCTGCCATGCAGAGAATGGGGGAGGGGAAGTGGAGTAACTATTACCCCCTGCCCATGTCATCCTACCTTCCACCCGTTCGACATCCACGACAGCCCCCCTCCTCCCTCTGTCAACACACGATAGCCCCCCTATGTTTGTGCCACCTGGAACTCCCCCACGCCCATGTACATCTGTTGGCGGCAAGGGGGCACGTTTATTCTTTTTTTTTCTTTAAAGAAAATTTTTTAATAAAGGGAAAATATTATAAACGATATCCTCACTTATAGCAAATCCAAGGATAAGCATTTGATGCATGTGCGAGAGGTCTTTGACATATTAAGAAGACACACACTCTTTGCCAAAATGCCAAAGTGTTCTTTCATGGAAGATGAAGTGGAATACTTGGGTCACATTGTGGGAGAGCAAGGCATTCGTGTGGATCCTAAAACAAGGTGAAATGTGTCAAAGATTGGACTACTCCTATGAATTCTACTTCCTTGAGGGGTTTCGTTGGATTGTCTTCATTCTATAGGAGGTAGAATTATGCTCATGTGGCAGCTTCTTTGACCGATAGGCTGAAGAAAAAAGCTTTCTTTTGGGATTCCATAGCTAACAAGAGCTTCAATGAGTTGAAATCTCTATTAGTTTTAGCACCTATTCTTGTATGCCCAGATTTCTCTAAGGAATTCATTATATATGTGCGGATGCTAGTGGAAGAGGAGTTGGGGCTGTTTTGTATCAAGACCATGGAATTATAGCCTATGAAAGTCACAAGCTTGATGACAAGGAGTGTCAACTACATATCTATGAACAAGATATGTTGGCAATTTTGCATGCTATCAAAAAGTGGCACCACTATATATATGGCAGCCATTTCAAGGTGAAGAGTGATCACTGTGTGTTGAAATACTTCCTTTCCCAACCAAATTTTTCCCCTAAACAAAGGAGGTGGTTAGCTAATCTTCAAAGCTATGATTTTGAAATATCCTACATGGCTGAAAAAGATAATGTTGTGGTGGATGATTTATCACGAATGTGGAAATATTTTTTCTCTTCAATTTCAATTGTACATAAGGATTGGATTCATGACATCCAAGAAGAATATTTGCTTGATGAGCAAGCATCAAAGATGATGAAGGAATTTCATCAAGGTAAAGGAGAAGAGTATCCCAATTTCAATTAGCATAAGGTCTTTTATGGTATCATGGTAGAGTCTATTTGACACCACAATCCTCTTTCAAAGACCGTATTTTGCATGATATGCATTCTTGACCTTTAGCGGGCCATCATGGGTTGTTCAAAACATTTGAAAATATCCATAAGATCATCTATTGGAAGGGCATTTGGCAGGATGTCAAGGATTATGTGATGCAATGTCTTCCATGTCAACAAAATCAAGACTCGTCTCTTTTACCTCAACCACACCCTATTCCTCAAGGCAAGTGGACTAATATCTCTATGGATTTTATTGTGGGATTGCCTAAAACTAAGCATGGGTGGAATAGCACTTATGTGGCAGTTGATCGGTTGACTAAATCAGCCCATTTCATCCGAACTAAGGCTCACTTTATAGCAAAGCAAGTGGCTCAACAATTCATGGAATGTATTTTCAAGCTTCATGGTATGCCAATGAAGATTGTGTCTGATCGCGACACTAAGTTTATGGGAATATTTTGGAGGATTTTTTTCTCTTCAATGGAGACTCTTTTGACTCCTAGTACTGCATATCACCCAAAAAGGGATGGGCAAACCGAAAGAGTCAACAAATGGCTAGAAGTTTATTTGAGGCACTTTTGCCATGAGACACAAAATGTATGGGACCAATGGCTCCATCTTGCGGAGTTTTGTTACAACAATACTTACCATATGAGCATTGGAATGTCTCCTTTTGAAGCTTTATATGGCTACAAAGTACAAGTATCCTCCACATTCTTTCATGAAGACGTAAATCCACAAGCCCGTGAGGAGTTGGAAAAGATGGAGGCTCTTATGAAGCAATGCAAGGATAATATTCATAAATCTCAAGAGAAAATGAAGGTCTATGCGGATGAGAAAAGAATACATGTGGAGTTTGAGGAAGATGAATGGGTATTTTTGAAGGTTCCCAAGTCACGTTATGCTTCTCTTAAAGGAGGACACGACAAACTTGCTCATAGGTTTTATGGTCCTTACCATATTGTCAAGTGAGTTGGGGATCTTGCTTATCAACTAGACTTACCTTCAAACACAAGAATCCATAATGTCTTTCATGTGTCTCAGCATAAAAAGTATGTGGGTCCTCAAATTCAAGTTCTTGAAGAACTACCTCCCTTGGATGATGTTGGTTTGATCATCTATGAGCCCGAGAAGATTATTGGCACGAGAGAGAAGGTTCCAAGGAACCGTATTCTTGTGGAATACCTTGTCAAATGGAAGGGTTTGCCTATTGAAGAGTATTGATGGCAACAAACATCATATTTGGAACAATTTCCATGGCTTAAGCAAGAGGACTATTCATAAACAGGGTAGTAAATAGCTTGCTATATTAAATTTTGTGAGAAAATAAATTGTCTCGTGGACATCAAAATTCAATTTTGAAGGCATGGCTAGATACTACATGTTTTCCTCTATATTTCATATCTTGTGCACGGAAATTGGCCACTTATAATTCCAGATATGACCAATTTTGTACTACAGCAGCCTGTTTTGGACATCCATTTATATGGTCCTTCTTCATCAACTTCTTTGATCTCCATCAACATGAAGCTTTATTACAACATGATTCTAAATTATTCAAGCCACATTTGTAATCGTTTTTGTAATTTTTTCCCAATTCAGCTTTTAGGACAAAGCTCTTTTAGGGGCTGGGATGGCTCGTAATAAAGCATAGATCACCTTAGTCTAGAGTAGGCTAGGGTTAAGTATAAAAGGTGGAGATGTAACATGTGAGGGATCTTTTTGCCATTTCAAGAAATACATGCTTTGAGGTTTCTTCCTCCCACCAACTAAGAGGGTGCATGCTCTTGGCCACCAAGATATGGGGTGCATACCATGTCCCACCTTAGCATGAGGTGAGTATTTATGTTGTAGAATTCATCTATGATTCTCAACATTTCATGGCAATATTATTTCTTGTCTAGCTACCTTGGCTATGGCTTCCTTGCAAACATGGTGTATTTCTAGTATTTCTTTTCAAGTATGGTGTATTTCATGAAATTCTAGTTATTTGGCTTGCTGTAAGAACTAGCTATTTTTCAGACAGAAATGAACTACTCCACAACAGAGAGACAAGGGTTAGTCATGATGTTTATCGTAAAGAATTTTAGACACTATCTTCTAGTGACACCATTTACCTTCTTTGTGGACCATCAGGTAGCATTGCTTTATCTTGTGAATAAACCTTGTGTCAATAGGATGTATTGCTTGATGGTTACTTCTACTCTTGGAATTATACTTCTTTGTGGTTGTGCGCAAGGGTAAATAACATTATATGGAAAATCATATGTCCCATTGCATACCCACAAGAGAGGCCGCTGGGACAAGAAATTAGTGTGACAACCTACCAGACGCACACCTTTTTAAAATTTCCAATGAAGGAGAATTGTTTAGAGCAGACTTCACACCATATTGGGCAGATGACATAGTCCACATACTTGAGAATGGACTACCAAAACAACCAATAGAGAAAGCCAGGTCGAAAAGACTCATCTTGAAGATCCAACCGTATCAATTGATTGCAGGTCAATTATATCGACTAGGTCATGATGGAATTTTAAGGAGATGTGTCTACGAGAACACGAAATGTATGATGTACTCAAGGAAGCACATGGCGGAATAGCTGGAGGGAATTTCAATGGGGACACTACCACACGTAAGGTGCTCTAGTCCCGATTATGGTGGCCAATGTTAATTCGCTATGTAGCTAAGTTTGTAAAGCATTATGATGAGCCCCAATGAACTAAAGTCCCTACTCCTAAGGACAAAATGTAGTTGACCCCAGTGATCATGCGCCAACCATTCGACAAGTGGGAAATTAATTTCAATTAGCCATGTAGCTCAATACTCCAAGCCAAATACATCATTTTTTACATAGAATATCTCACCAAGTGGATAGAAGATCGAGCAACTTGCAAGGACCACAGTCAAAATTTCTTTGGAAGCAAGTGATTTCAAGTTTTGACTACCCTGTAGAGTTGGTTAATGATCAAGGCACACAATTTATCAATGATCACTCACTTGTTATTCACCTTCTTAATAATCCATAGAAAGTCCTCTCCATACTATCCATAAGCCAATGGTCAAGCCGAATCCACAAACAAGATCTTGGTGGGGGTATTCTAATGAAAGTCGTCTCTACCTCATGCAATGACTAGGACAACAAACTTATGGCAACTTTTTTTATAGGCATACCAAACGGCCTACAAAACAACCATAGGACAGACTCCATTCAGGTTGACCTATGGAATTGAAGCTATTTTGCTAGTGGAATTCTTTGTTCCTAGCTTGAGAATAGCATCCTAAGAGCTATGGGAAGGCCAAGAAGCATGGAAAATTTCTAGTGGAGCTAGAACACCTCTCTAAGGCCTGTCTCATTGCAACCCACACCTCTAGTATGCAAAAAGGCACACCACAAGAGTTGGTTTGACAAATATGTCAAGCAACAAGACTTTGGGCAAGGAGATTTAGTCTTGCTATACTCTATCAGAGGACACAAGTAGAAAATGAAGTTTAGGAGATTGGGACACTTCAAGGTTTGTACTATCAGTAACAAGGAATGTGGAACTAGAAACCCTAGAAGAATAGGGTATAGGTTTCTTCAACAAGCCACATCAAAAAGTACTACCCCCCATCACATCCACTTCATGAACCCCCAATAATGGACCTACCATCGAATTTGATGGTTGCAACCATCATAGAGCTTGAGGATGCAGATGAGGAAGTAGTAGCACCTGCCTACCTATATGGATCACCATAACCTCCCAAACAGTTTGCACCCTTGATGCAATAACTGATGTAATAAAGCTGACATCTCATACAAGAAAATACACAAGATCTAACATCTAATGTTGACAATAACAAGAAATGCTACTGCCATAGCCAAGATCCATGTTCCATATGAGATGTACAAATGGGGAAATAGATGGTATGCTAAGAATCAAGTGATGATAAGCTGTTGTAGAATACTCACCTTCTACAATGGTGGACAAGGATACTCACCTCCAAGTAGGGTGGACATGGATATGCACCTCCATGAATGGTGGGAGGATGTGACCTCGAGAGCTCCACAAGGAGTTGTATTTCAAAATGATCAAAAGGTCCCCACATTTGGCCATACTCCACTATTTATAGCTAACCCTATTTAATGTGTCTAGCTCCTATTTGCTTTATTACAAGCCATCCCGGCCTAAAGAAGCTTTGTCCTCAAAGCTTGAGAAAATGGGAAAGAATACAATGGATGAAATAGTAGATCAAAGCATATGTGGCTAAAAAGATCCCATGATCGATGAAGCTCCACAAGAAATCTATAGTGAATTTACTGCATGCTGGCATAATCGGGCTGCCATAGTAAAATAGGCATAACTTTCGATAGACACATCCAAATTGGACAAATGATATGTCGTATCGAAGTTTATCATGTAGTCTACCCTGTCCAAGCAAAAATCCATGATTTTGACAAAGATAAATCATTTAATTCCATGACAGGAATTTAATACAGCAAGCTGTATTCTGCAGGAAAATCCATCTTCTTCAGCCTTTCTCCCATATAAACCATGAAGAAACCATGAGAACAAAGTATAATTAAGTTTTGTATGCAGGATGCCTTGCTACAAATGACTTTCTCTTAGTATCAGACCACCCGGGTCATATGGAATACCGAGATAATAACCATCAAGAGAAGTAGGACTATCATGAACCATAAATGTCAAACCACTCGGGTCAAAAGGAAAGAGAGAATCGTCTCCATCATGACTACCCAGATCATAGGGAAAAGATATCTCATCATCATCATAAGGCATGTCTTCATTGATACTCTCATCAAAAGTATATGCATCCCAAACATTTTTCTCATGTACATCTCCATATGCATTCCAATCAACATCTTCTTCTATTGGCTGTAGCATGCCAAAGTTGTCAATGGGCTGATAGAACTCGTCATGTGTTTCCTCAATATCTTCATGTGATACCTCAATATCTTCATGCCATATATGATCAACATAATCCTCTTCAACATCATCATGAAATATATGTAAACCTTGAGATTTCTCTTCTTATTGTACATTAATGTACTCTTGATCAACTTTGTCATGTGTATCCTCTTGCTCTTCATCTTCATCTTCATCTTCATCTTCAGCTTTGTCTTCAATTTCATCTTCATCTTCATGCAGTGAATGACCTTGCTGTCCACGTTCTCTTGAGATAGGAAATTTAGGCATGCCTCTACTCCATGAATTAGCACGTGCCTGAGCGATTTCATTAACTCTAGAAGGACCTTCATGTTCATAAGTCAATGGTATATGTTGATGAGCTGTAGTAGACCTCACATTCCCATGAGTAAGTGGCACTTCTTCAACATGGGGTGGTGGTTTACTTTGGAATCTATCTCCCAAATTGCTGAATATAGTGATCAGCTGATCAAACTTGGTATCCAATCTACTATTTTGTTGCTCCATATGAGAAATCATCTTGCTAAATTTGTCATCCATGGAGTGGGTAAGCTGAAGTAAACCATCATTCATGTTGCCAAGTTGCTTAGACATTTGTTGGAAGTCGTTAGAATCATGTGAGATGTTTACTTCATTCCCATGATCTATGATATGAGGGTTCTTTGGCCATTGCACTTCGCCATTGGTGGTACTAACTCCCATGAATTCTTTCCTCTGATTTGTGGCTCTATTATTGTCATTTGTCTCAGCATGATACTCCTCCAAGCCTTCCTCAATGTGGTCTAACATTTGCTCTTTCTTATTGTTACTTCCCATGTTGTAATTTCAACACTGTCAGTCAAAGATTGGTCTATATCTTGAGCTATGCTTCCTCGATCTAAGTGCTTTACAGCTCCAAACGGAGCTTAAAATTTGTATATATACTAGATTTACTGAAATAAGCACTTTGGAAAAGTTATATAATGGTTCCAGACCAAAACAGTGTGTCTCTGCCTGCCTATCAAAGTGTAGTCTACAGTGACCACCTATCACAAAAAGGGCTATAACTTGAGCTCCGCTACTCCAAATGATGTGTGCTATAGCTACATCAAAGAGGACTTCGAGCTCTACATATTGAGCATAAGAACCCTTATTGCAAAATTAAAAATGCCTTTCCTGTAATAGGTTCTTTATGACTGTCCAGAATGGGACTGCACCCTGTAAAACCCTGTAAAAGCACTGCTTGAGCATTGTTTCATCCCATATGCGTATAGACCATGGTAAAACTCATGTGGGAACTGAAGGGAAACCTGTAGGCTATAATCACCACCTGGAATCAAATTTGTAGCACCTGTAGACCTGTCAAACTGCTCAAAACTGTGACCAAATTGCCCTGTTTTTCCCTGTTTGTACCAAGTGTATCCACTCCAAGTGTTCTTTTCTCGTTAGAATGAGTTGACAAATTCCAGTAGCAAAATTACCAAATCTGTCCTATTATTACAACACCCTGTTTTGGCCCTGTTCCAAGTGTTTTGAGTACTTCTTATCCAACTTGAGTCAATTCCCAATACCGATACACTCAAAAGAGTAGGAGAGAGCAATAGAGAAACTATTTGACCATAAGAGTGCCAATGAACATGTACGCCCTGTCAATACCACTACATACTCCAAAGTACAAAAATGTAGGGCTGAAATAGATTTCATTATACATTCATTGCATTTTCACAAAGGACTTTTATCAGACCAGCACAAATCCCTCTTTGCCTTTTTCAACCACTAATGAGCAACTTCCATCTCTTGCGACTCCACAAGCTCAACTGTTTGCAACAAGAACATTACGAATACCAAAGCTTGCCAGCTCAATGCCCTTGTATAGCTCAAATATGGCATGCCCTGTGCTTGGTGTGCAAGCGAGGGCTCAAACAAGGATGCTTACAACTGACCCTCAAAGAAAGCATAGCAGTGCACAACTCACCATATTCTATAATGGTAATGTTAATGTTTACAATGACATTCTTGCAGAGAAGGCACAAACAATCATGCTACTGGCGAGTAGTGGTTGTCCTTTTCCCTCATTTGATGCTGGAGCTGCACAAAGCAGGCCAATCGCACAAGCAATGTCTGGTGGATTTGAAGGAGAGAATACAGAAAGGCAATCTCTCCTCAGGTAATGCAAGGGAAGTGGGCAGGTATAATGGCGTTGAGTTCAGTGATGATGGGGATACAGATGATGATGCTTCTATTATGCATTCTGATGTTACAAATGAGGGCTATGAGTATCCAAGGACTAGTCTCCCATCTCCCAAGCCTTTGTCAAGAGGCTTTAGCTTATGGAGTGTTCTTCAAAGGCAATCGCATGCACAACAGATAGCAGGTGCTATCATCTTCATATGCGAGTGTGTTTCAGAAAGTTCTCCACAATCAAAACTAGGATACACCAAGTCTTGGAGTAGACGACAGGTTTCTGCACATTCTTATTCCTGACTAAATCCTCAATTTAGCCACAGTTCTTGTCGCAGGCATGGCTGTTGCCTATCGACTTGCACTGGCTTCTTCTACTGCTCTTTCACGAGCCTTTATGTGCGGATCTTTCCCTGGCTTTTGCTGCTCTTTCGCAAGCCTCTGTTGTAGCTTTCTCGTGGCTCTGCAACTGCTCATTCTTGTGCTTCGGCTATGATTCTCTCAACAACAGCCCGCGGATATTTCCCTAGCTTTTGCTACTCTTTCGCGAGCCTCTGCTGTAGCTCTTTCAATAGCAGTTCTTTCTCCTACCTCTACAACTACTCATTCTTGTGCTTCTGTTGTGATTCTCTCAACAGCATCATGCGGATATTTCCCTGGCTTTTGCTACTCTTTCGCAAGCCTCTGCTTTGTTGCTCTTTCAATAGCAGCTCTCTCTCCTACCTCTACAACTACTCATTCTTGTGCTTCGGCTGTGATTCTCTCACAGCAACCCTTTCTGCAACAGCCCTTTCCCGTGCTTCAATAGCAGCTCTTTCTTGCGCATTATCTGTGGCTCTTTCAACACATCTATTTTCTGCTTGCATTTCACTGTCAAACTGGCAAATTCTCTCAAGGACTAGAGGCTTTCCCCAAGAAGGCTTCACATAACTTCTTTCCCATAGGACCTTCATCCAAGACATAACTCTCTCATCCCTAGTCTATGAAAAGATTGCCAAGACAGTTCTTCCAAAGCTACAAATTGGGAGTTCTGCAGAAGGATTGTGAGCTTCTCAGCCTCCATAATGAGAACTTCGAAAGCATTCTGAAATGCGTCTCTTCTGAAGGCGGGGCCTGATCACGCGAGCACTTCCTTCCTTGCCTTGAAAGCTTACCTCAACTTGAAACACTTTGAGGAAGAAGAGGAGGCTTGCAATCTTGTTTCGCAGAGGGGCATGCCTGTGGACGTTTGTGCTACTGTCGTTGATGTGTTGATCGAGAGCTCCACTACTTTGTCGTTGCCACAAGCAAGGTTGAATGCTGTGAAGAAGTTGTACTCGATCGCACATTCGAGATTCCCTTTTGACATCGACCTTACCTTGTGTGCCTTGGAGAAACTATTGACGCAGCCGCTTGATCAACACTGTAAGAAAAGGATAGAAGTTGCTCTTGGCATCGCGCTTGACGAGAAGATAGTGGATCGCATCAAGCGCACTACTAGTTTGTTCGACAGACTTTCTCAAGTCGCCTCTCATGCAATCAGCAATGCACAGCAGTGCGCGTATTCACTTCTGTGGAACAGTGGCACAGAATTCTTCCAAGCCAAAGACTACAACACCAGCATCCAGTTGTTCAAAGCATCGCTAATGTACTTGTCTTCCACTAATACGAATTTCTCTTCGCGCTGATCAAAGAACCCTATTACTTACAATGCATAGGATGGATCACCGCCTCTATGCATAATAGTAGTCATTTCCTGTATTTTTCTTTCCCTCTTTTTAAGAATCATCTTCAATAGCCTCAACCTCTCCTACTTCACCAAAAATGGAGCATTTGAACAATAGATCTCATCTATGAACAAGGATATGGCAGGTCTCAGAAGAGACGCAGTTCACGCTGCTGTCCTGAACATGATAAGGAGAGTAATAGGAAGTCTAATATATCCAAATCTCTATTCTATAGGTTGCTCAAGAGGTCAAGAATCAAGTTATGGAGTCCATTGTCGTTGGAAGAGCCATGGTTGGAAGATTTAAGCAAGATATTGGCTATGGAGTATGAAGGGAGCTTGAAACGGGAGAGAGAAAGACTGTGTCTGAAAAGCAAGCCCTTCCATCTCAAAAGTAACCCCCCACCAAACTCAACCTCAACTCAAGTTACCTGCATTTTGTCCATCTCTCTTCATTTTTTTGAGCTAAAATTGAGCCATGACCTGTTAAAATTGGATGGAGCCTGCCATTGCCCAATGGATATTACCAAGATCCACCATCTTCAACACGGTTTGATGTAGTATAGCAACCTGACTTGTCACTGTCAAGTAGAAACCAAACCATGTAACTGTGTCTTCAACTCCAGTTACATAGAAATGATGTTTGTAACCAAATTTTCCATGAAAATGACCTCCCCAGTCAGATCATTATCATGAAAATGATGGAATTAAAGCCTGCCTTGGATCAAAGCAAAGCTCGGATACCAATGTAATAAAGCTGACATCTCATACAAGAAAATACACAAGATCTAACATCTAATGCTGACAATAACAAGAAATGCTACTGCCATAGCCAAGATCCATGTTCCATATGAGATGTACAAATGGGAAAATAGATGGTATGTTGAGAATCAAGTGATGATAAGCTGCTATAGAATACTCACCTTCTACAATGGTGGACAAGGATACTCACCTCCAAGTAGGGTGGACATGGATATGCACCTCCATGAATGGTGGGAGGATGTGATCTCAAGAGCTCCACAAGAAGTTGTATTTCAAAATGATCAAAAGGTCCCCACATTTGGCCATACTCCA
This sequence comes from Lygodium microphyllum, assembly GCF_053477565.2. Lineage (NCBI taxonomy): Eukaryota > Viridiplantae > Streptophyta > Polypodiopsida > Schizaeales > Lygodiaceae > Lygodium > Lygodium microphyllum. The sequence continues at coordinate 30,500,478 of NC_141156.1, read as the reverse complement.
CTATTTATAGCTAACCCTAATTAATGTGTCTAGCTCCTAAGCCTAGGTTGAATTTGCTTTATTACAATTGACGAGGGAGCTGACATCAATATCTTAATGCGTGAACAATAGACCACCTTGGGTGAACCCTAATTGCAACCAACCAATGTGAAACTAAGCCCATTTGGGGGGCAATCCTACCCACTTGTTGAATGCTAAATTGAAATGGTTTTTTAGTTGATTTTTGCTGTTTTTGTATGATGAATGGTTGATTTTTTATGGATTTTGAATTATGATTAGTTGTTTTGGAAGTGTTTGAGAGTGTTTTGGATGAGATTGATTATGTTTTGGAATATCATGATGATTTTTAGTAGAAATATGAGGGTCTATGATGTTTTGATAGGTTCTCTTGAGGTTCTAATTGGTTCTGATAGCTTCTATTTAACTTCTGTTATGTTTTTTTTTCCTTTGTATGAAGCATGGATTAATGATTGATGAAAGTTGAGGTTCTTGGAAAGCTCATTGAATGGTTTTTGATAATTTTGAATGATTTTAGTATGAGTTATGTGGTTTTGATGCTTTATGTTGAACTTTTGTAACCCTCTATTGAGCTTCTGTAGAGCCTCTGTTCATGTTCTATTCTATTCAGTATCCTTCTCTAAGTGTTTTTTGGGATGTATGTGTAACTTTGGGAAAGTTTTCTAGCCTTGGAAAGATGTGAATGTAAGTTCAAAAGAGCTCAAGTAAGTGGAAGAAGTAGCTGCTGAAGACCCAAGAGAAGACTGGAGTGAAGTGATAGTGATGAGCTATGAAGAGTCACTGTTGTGGCTCTAGTGACTTTTCGTATCAGACACACCTTTTGGAAGGGGCATCCACAATCAAAGGAGTATTATTATGAGTGATTATTGATTATTTTAGTAAGGAGATTATGTATTATTGATGGTGAGAGAAAGAGAGAGTCAAAGATAGCCAATTCTATGCAAAACAATGTATCTATATATGAGAGACTATGAGAGAAAACTATGAAGACAATGAAGATGAATACTGTGTGATATTTTTTTATTCAAAGTGGTATTTCTTTTGTGTTCTCTTTGTTGGTTGATGAATTCTATGAAGAACATGAAGAGAATGATGAATTTTGTTGAAGTTAAAGTCGTGGGAGAATTATTTCTATGAAGCTGCGTGAAGATTCTTTGTTCTTGGTATTGTTTTCTTTGTTGTGATCATATAAAAGATGAAAGAGATGGTTGTTGATATTAAAATATATATTTTCTTGCAGTAAAAAACCCCTTTTCCTTGGTGTACCTCTTGGGATTCCACCACTCTTAGGGAAATGAAAACTTATGGTTTCTATTGAGACTGAGAGTCTACGTGCCATTTTCTACATGCTACCCAACAAGCAAAGTGTTGGAATGGAGACCCTGCACTGGGACAAGCATTCAAAAAAAAAAGTCCATTGCAATGTAGACTATGATTTGTAGTGCATCCACCTTGCCATTGGGCAAGTTAGAATCGTAAAACAGCTTTCAGCAAGAGCACCACAGTTGTCTAAGAAACCTGTAGTGCTACCGATAGCTAAACCTATTATCCACCCTAAGGACGGGAGTAGTACATCCCAATGTGCTTCTAGGGTACCTACCTTGTTGCATCAAAGAACCACAGCCCAAATACTCAAGTGGGTTCCAAAGCATAAACCACAGTTTCACAAACATCAAACACCAAGTGTGCATAATTTCCATACCTCATGCTCTATGCCTAAACGGTGGAGTTGGAACTCCCATAGTGCTCATGTGACTAAGTAGCATTGGTTTCCGAAAGCCTTGTTGCGAGTCCAAGGATACTATGAGGGTAATACCTCCCTATAGTTGCCCAAATTTTTGTATGCTAAGTTGAATCCTCAATGTCAGGTCCCAAAACCCAAGCTTCTACAACATTAATCAAAACAAGGGAGAAGAAGAACTAAATTGGAGGGTGCTTAATCCTTAAGTGCTCTAACAGTCTATTAATCCAAAGTTTAACCAAGAGTCCACGAGCAACCAAGCCAGGCCCTACCTAAAGATTCTAAGATAATCACCAAGAGACTCGATGACAAAGTGTCAATCAAATTGCAAACCTCACAACCCAAGCATGCCACACCCACTGAGAACCTTCTAGTACAAGTGCCTATTAGATATGCTCAATGCACAATCCTCATAAGGTGTGACTAATGATCCATGGTGCTCAAAGTTGTAAGGCCCCCATTATGAGGAGAAGCCAAATGTGGGCCCGGATATTGGTTGAGTCCTGACTTGTATATCAAATGAGGTCTATGTGACCGGATGGCAAAAAGGTGACCATTGTGGGTCTAATCTTTGGGTTGGATTGAGTAGTTAAGCTGGTAGCAACTTAAGACACATTGCATCGAGTTGCAAGGTAAGGGAGTTAAAAGGGGCCCCTATTTTGGGGTCTGAGGGCCACGGAAGCGGCCCTTGGTTGGGGGCTCCGAGGGCAATGCCCCCGGCCCGATGGTAAAGGGAATATTCGTTGGAATATTCCCTGGTCGACTAGTGGAGGCTCATACGGTAGGTCTGTCATGCCGACCTAACCGCCTTCGTGGGCTATAAAAGCTAAACCCCTTCACAGCCATTGATCATCTATCTTTCACCTAGTCAGAGTTGTTCCAACTAGCCTTAAGCTCTTCACCTATCTTCTGTCATCTAGATTGCCATCTAAGCTTCACTGTGGAAGCGCATGAGTGGACAGAGCCATCTCTGAATCAGTTGTTTGGAGCTAAAGAAATTTTCTAATTCTCCTCTTATCTATTGTGTACTCTCTATCTCTATCTCTTTTTGAGATTTTGTTCGTTGCGCTGTGTAATTTTTACATGGTATCATAGCCCACGGGGCTCTAGGGATCATAGAGTGCGCAAGAGGCAAAGGCTTCAATAGCAAAGAGGAACAATGTCATCTTCTGGAACTGGTTCTGGTGCATTAGGAAACGGTGCAAGAGGTGGTGCTGTTGTACCAACTATTCAAACACATTGAGGATTCGTCCACCAACCTTCAGCGAAGGAAAGTTAGATGGTACAAACTATACCTTGTGGAAGTTCAAAATTACAACTATCCTTGATTCTTATGAGCCTTTGGAGAGTATGCTGGGAATTGATGTAGAACCACAGCCTACCCCCGACCCATCAAATCCTAGTGTGATGATTCCTTCGAATATAGATCTTCTACGAGCTTGGAAACCAAGGAATGTAGATGCATTGTGTGCCTTAGTTACAAGCTATTATGACAGTGTTTTGACTTTGATTCAACATACAACCAAAGCATCAGAGGCTTGAAATGTACTAAGGAGTCAGTATGAAACACGAAACCAAACAAGGATTCAAAACTTGGAGAATCAACTAGCAGCGGAGAAGTTTGTTGAAGGAGAGACAACTGAAGCATTCATCACTTGGATTAAGAATCTACCCAACCAAATGGATGGTGCTAGGATACAAAAGACTAGCGAGGAGCTAGCAAGGAGGTGTCTTCGGATTTGTCCACAAAAGTTTGATGGACTAGTAACTGCCCTTAGTACTTAGGTGAGACCTCAAGCTTTGAGTTTTGAGGAGTTTTGTGCATTATTGTTGCAGGAGGAGTTGAGGTTGAAAGCCCGAGAAGGAAGCAACAATGGAGATGCTGCATTCTCTGCCAATGCAAAAGGTTCCTCCATAAAAAATGATGGTGACAAAAAGAAGAAGGGCAGTAAGAAGAAGTTTCAAGGAGAATGCTTCTATTGCAAGAAGAAAGGACATGCAATCGCAGATTGTTGTGTCAAGAATGCAGATGAAAAGAATGGTACCCTTAAAAGTAAAGGGAACGAGACAGCCAATACGGTTGAAGTAGAGTTGGAGTTATTCATGGTGATGTTTGAGGAGGTGTGCTCCTCAGCGCAAGAAGAATCTACCACGAACTCATGGATGTTGGATAGTGGGGCCTCCTGTCACATGACCAACAAGAAAGATCTATACAGTTCTATGTAACCTCTACAAGAATCCATCACGGTGATGGTTGGAAATGATGCAAAATGCCCTGCTATGGGCATAGGTACTATTTCATTTGTTGCTGCAAATGGTGATGTCAAAAAGCTTTCAAATGTGTTGTATGTTCTTGAAATTAGGAGAAATCTGTTATTAGTTGCTGCCACAATTGATCTTGGTCATGAAGTGAGGTTCAAGAAGACAGGTGCAGAAATTCTTGATAGTGATGGCAAATTTGTTGGCAAAGGAGAAAAAAGGAACAACCTATATGAGCTAAGTGCTCTTATAGCCACCATTGGAGTGGGCACAAGTAAGCTTTGGCATGAAAGATTTGGACACATTGGATTTGCAATGTTGAAGGAGACGCACAAACAAGGTATGGTTGCTCACCTACGTGCAATGATTGAATTGAAGGAACCATGTGAAGCTTGTATAATGGGCAAGCAACAGAGAAAGGCATTTCCACAAGAAAGCAAGAATAGAGCACAAGCTTCTCTAGAGTTGGTGCATGTTGACTTGTGCAGAAAGATGCCTACATGGGCCTTGGGGGGATCTTCTTATTTTATGTTGATTGTCGACAACTACAGTAGGAAGATGTGGGTGTACTTCCTTCGTTGATAAGGCTCAAGCTTTTGGTAAGTTTAAAGAATGGCTAACACTTGTTGAGAATGAAACAGGGAAAAGTGTGAAGAAATTTAGAACATATGGTAGTGGTGAGTTCAACTCAAAGGATTTTGAAGACTTTTGCAAGAGGAAAGGGATCAAGAGACAATTGACAATGCCTCACACACCTCAGCAGAACGGTGTTGTAGAACACAGTAATTGCACAGTTGTGGAGATGGCAAGATGCATGCTAAAGGGCAAGGGATTGCCTAACCATTTTTGGGTTAAAGCTATTAATACTGCAATATACATTTTAAATCGGAGCTATACAAAAGCTCTCAAGGGAAAAACACCTCATGAGGCTTACATTGGTAAGAAACCATCTGTCTCACACTTCAGAATTTTTGGATGTGAATGTTATGTACATATTCCAGATGAGAAGAGAAACAAGTTACAACAAAAAAGCAGAAAATATATCTTCTTGGCTTATAGTGATGAGAAAAAGGCTTACAAATTATATGACCAAGAGGCAAAGAAGATCATCGCCAGCCATGATGTGTGTTCAAGGAGCAGCTACATACAGTGGAGGAGGAGAAGGCAAGTTCTTCCACTTTATCATCAAGCAAATAAGTAGTCCACTATGAACCTGTCCCTATCCTTAAGGAGGAGGAAGCATCATCTTCAGATGATGAGGAAAGATGAGGAAAAGTTCACCAACTTGACATCACCCCACTGGAAAAGCCATTGCCGCGTTTGGTGAAGCAGCTCTATGACCACAATAATCCTATGCCCACATCTGTTGAGGAGAAGGCTGATGGACCAAGGAGGTTTTAGAGAATAGAGGAGCTGCTCACATAGTCAATATGGCCTTGATGGCTAAGATTATGAGAGAAGTAAAGGTGCCAACTAACCTAGAAGAAGCACTTGCAGATCCAACATGGAAGGCAGCTATGCAAGCCAAGTATGATAACATAATGAAGAATGACACTTGGGAGCTAGTGGATGGACCAGCAAAGTGGAAGGTTATTGGCACCAAGTGGATCTAGAAGGTAAAGTACAAGGCTGATGGTACCTTAGAAAAGTACAAAGCTATATTGGTTGCACATGGATTTTCACAGGTTGAAGGGTTTGATGTTCAAGAGTCATTTGCCCCAACTGCCAAAATGCCCACTATTCACACAGTACTTGCAGTGGCTACCCACAAGCAGTGGCCAATTTACCAAATGGATATTAAGTCAGCGTTCTTAAATGGTGATCTCAAGGAGGAGGTGTACATGGCTCAGCCACCAGGGTTTGAGGCCTCCCATTCTGAGAATAAAGTGTGTAAGAAGCTGAAGAAGGCATTGTATGGGCTGAAACAAGTCCCCTAGAGCATGGTACCAGCAAATAGATAAGTTCTTTTTAAGCTTAAACTTCAAATGATATGCCTCAGATGCTAACTTATATGTTTACATGGATGGTGAAAAGTCTGTAGTGATTGTCCTATATGTGGACGACCTTCTTATTATAGGTGACTATGAAGATATGATCAACCAAACTCGAAAGGCTTTGAGTTCTGAGTTTGAAATGACAGACTTGGGCTTGATGTAGTATTGTTTGGGAATTGAAGTCTGGCAAGAGCCAGGAAAGATCTTCATCTCTCAAAATAAGTATGCATGGGAGATCTTGAAGGCATTTGGCATGACCGAGTGCAAGGAGATAGCTACACCTATGGAGGTGAACACAAAGTTATCTGTTGAGGATACATCGTCACTGGCAGACATTGGGAGGTACAAGAGGATGGTTGACAGTCTGATCTTGTGTAACACCAGACTAGATATCAGTTTTGATGTTGGTATTTTGAGCAGGTTCTCAAACAAACCTCATGAGAGTCATTGGAAGGTTGGGATTTGGGTGCTCAGATACTTGAAGGAAACTCTTGACTATGGTATCACATACAGTTCCAGAACTTTTGTGGGGAATTGTGACTCAGATTGGGCAGGAGACAGTGATTCTAGGAAGTCAATTTCTGGTTATTGTTTCTCTTTGGGTTCAAGAATTTTCTCTTGGATTAGTAAGAAGCAGCCAACAGTGGCATTGCCTTCTACCGACGCAAAGTACAAGGCAGCTTGTTTTGTTGCATGTGAAGTAGCATGGTTGAGAAGGTTCCTATGGCATATGGGAGTGCAAGATGAAGAACCAACTGTGCTGAGATGTGACAATCAGAGTTACATTCCCATTGCCAAAAATCTAGTGTTTCATGCACGCACCAAACATATAGAGATCCAATATCACTATGTGCGTGATTTGATGGAGGATGGGATAGTGGAACTAGTCTACTATCCAATAGAGGAGAATGGAGCCGATATCTTCACCAAGGCACTTACAAAGGATCTGCTTCAAGTTCATCAGAGACTCGACATTGGGCCGAGGAGATAGTTCACCTATGGGTGGACATTGAGGGGGGGTGTTAGATATGCTCAATGCTCCACCCTCATAAGGTGCGACCAATGATCCATGGTGCTCAAAGTTGTAAGGTCCCCATTATGAGGAGAAGCCAAATGTAAGCCCGGATATTGGTTGAGTCTTGACTTGTATATCAGATGAGGTCTATGTGACTGGATGGCAAAAAGGTGACCATTGTGGGTCCAATCTTTGGGTTGGACTGAGTAGTTAAGATGGTAGCAACTTGAGGCACATTGCATCGAGTTGCAGGGTAAGGGAGTTGAAAGGGGCCCCTATTTTGGGATACGGGGACCTTGGAAGCAGCCCCTGGCTAGGGGGTCCTAGGGGGGCCAGTAGCCCCCCTAACGGGGCTCGGGGGGCAGCGCCCCTGACCTGATGGTAAAGGGAATATTCCTTGGCCGACTAGTAGAGGCTCATACGGTAGGTCGGTCACGCCGACCTAACCGCTTTCGTGGGCTATAAAAGCTAAACCCCTTCACAGCCATTGATAATCTATCTTTCACCCAGTCATAGTTGTTCTAGCTAACCTTAAGCTATTCACCTATCTTTTGTCTAGATCACTATCTAAGCTTCACTATGGAAGCGCACGAGTGGACAGAGCCATCTATGTATCACTTGTTTGGAGCTAAAGAAATTTTTTAATTCTCCTCTTATCTATTGTGTACTCTCTATCTCTATCTCTTTCTCAGATTATGTTCGCTGCGCCGTGTAATTTTTACAGTACCCCAAGTCAACTTGTATTGTTCAACTAAACCCAAGCCACTAGAACACCATAAGTCATTGCCACCACGAAGATCCATTCTTGAAATGGCATCCAATATGGCCATGGACACAGAGGATGACTTGGCTACATGCATCTGATGGCTGGATTCAACTTTCACACTGTTTGCTAGAAGTTATGAACATTTAGACCTAGGCCTACTTGACAAACCTATAGCAAATGAGGTACGTTCTTTGCCATGTTCTTGGGAAGAATATGAATTCATCTTTATTAAAACTTTCACTATTGCAAATGAGATGATTGGTGTTGGGGGTAAAGGTGCCTCCGCCTAGCCGCCCATGTATTACTACACTGACAGTACCCGCCACTGCACACTACATGTGGCGGGCGTCCGTCACAATCACTTATTATTTATTCTTTTAGTGATAATTTGAATAAAGGAAGGCCCGGCCACACATTGTGGTTGTTGGAGATCCCATTTCTTGTCTCTTTCTTTCTTGCTCTTGCTCTCCCGCCATTTCTTGTCTCTTTCTTTCTTGCTCTTGCTCTCCCACCATAGCTGTAACGTGTAAGCTTCGATCCTTCTCACCTTTCAAGTCATATCAGAGCAGGTCCTTTGCGAGCACTTCCTAGTCTTCCCCGACATCTACACGAGGTATGAGAGCTTGCTTCTCACTCAGTTCTCAGCCATTCTTTGACATGAACAACAGGGTTTCATGAAAAGGCAGCCATAGCTTCCATCATTGAAGCTTGTTCTCTTCACCACTTGCTTGGACTTGTCCTAGGCTTGTGTAGGCCTTTATTGGGCTCTTGCTTATCCCCTACCCACCCTGATTTGGCCCCTCAAGTACAGCATCATGCTCACGTTTTATTCACGCCTGTTTGCAAAAATGGCTCAAAAATCACTCTTTTTGTCATATCTCAGACATTTGGAACCCGATTTAGGCAAGGCAAGAGTCTAAATTGGGGTTTTTGCACGCTCCGGATGCGATGGTGATGTCAAATTTTCCAAATTTTGATGATAGAATATTTTGCAACAGATTTTAGGTGACAACATGAATTTGTATGCTTATGGCTTATGTGATGCTCCTGCTGATGTCTAATGATACCGGATCACTTGTGGATGTTATACCTCTTATGTGAGATGCATTTGGAGCTGATTTAGCTCAGTCATTGACTATTTTGAACAGTCCCAGATCTGGCCAAAACATGGCAGCACTTATCTCTTGAAGTCTATGCTTACTGGGATTGATCACTTGATGCATATTGATACCCGGATGATATCTACATGTATGGAGATGCTATGTTAATGGATTGCCATAATTTTGGTACTTATTTGAGGCTTGAAATACTCAATCTAGAGTAGTGAATGTCTGTTGTAAAGAGTTGGGCTGAAGCTATTCTACTCACTATGCTTATGCCTATGCTATTCAGGTCATGTCTTGGAGATGTACATTGATGTATTGACCATCGGGGATTGGAAAAGAGTTCGACATTGCTTCTTAATAATTGGTTGATCTTGAGCTCCACTTTCCATAGCATTTGGATATTTATTTTGGATGTATCTTGGCACTTATCAGTCTATGCTTGACCGCTTTGGACATGCACTTATGCTCATGTCACCTACCTATGTCATTTACATTGTTTGAGCTTGGGTGCTATTGGAGCTTTACTTGGGCTTGACATTCGATTTTCTGGAGCATATTTTGGATATTTATTGGCTTTCTAGAGTTTATTTTGGGATGTACTTGATGTCTATGGATGCTACATATGGATGCTCTACCGCCTACATGTTCGGGATGTATCATTGATGCTTGATCTTGGACACTTGTCACTGGTGCTTGTACATGCTTTGTTCGAGCTTTGTTGCTTGATATTTACGGCTTTTGTGCCAGTGGGAGTATCTTTGGATGCTTGATAGACATTGAGCAGGCGATCTATGCTATTTGAGCTTTTGAGACTATTTGGGATTTCTTACCCTTTGGGATGATGCATGGTTCATATGTCTTAGTTCCTTTCGATGCTTATGAGCTAACTCCTTGACTTGGGTCCCTTTCCTTGTGAGCTAGCACCTACTTGTGTCAAGTCTTGGTAGTGGCAAGCACACTTTGCTCCATTGACTGGGGGGTGTGCCTACTCATTGGCACATATTTCATGACATGTTTGGGTGTTGGATTCATGCTTATCGAGTGTCATATGCCTATGTTAAACCCGCATGATGATGGTTATGGTCTTGGCAGTATATGATTGATGTGGGATCTACTTCTAACACAGTTAGCTCTCATTTACTGAAATTTGTCATTTATTATAGCAAGCTGAAATTTGCAGATTTTGCACATTTCTTTGAGGGTAATGCTTACTATTTGATGTTATTGAGTCATATTTGGTGGACATATGCTTCTCTTGGTAAAATTCGCTCTTTCAGCCAGCTTTAGCTATGGTTTAAGTGCATTTTTTGCTAATTACAACAACATGCAATTTTATCTTTTTGCTTTGATTTAGGATAGCATGGCTGGTCATTTGAAAGACACAGCTCTCTTTAACATATGGGTATTGGAAGTCCCAAATATGGCAGGTTTGGTGTAGAAGTTGCATATTAAACCCTTGCATTTCTTCAAAGGTGTCAAACCTGAGGATATGGATAATGATGTTTGGATGGAAGTTGAGCAAGTCTACCATTATTTCGTCACTCTTAGAAGAGGTCCATCATAATGTTGTTGAAGATGAGAATCAAAGTGCATGGGATTTATGGGAGAAGATTCAGGAGCTCTATGCGTAGTAGAGTCATGCGTCACAGATTATTGGCTGAAGCAATTAATGGACCTTGCATGAAGGAGGGGTCATCCCTATCATCTCCTTTCAGTCAGTTTCATGCTATCATGAAGAATCTATTGTCACAGGGTATTGATTTCAACGATAACTGCACCCATTATTTCTGCTTGGCACCCTTCTTGAATCATGGGATGTCTTCCGTACTACTATATGCACAAACAAGCTTGATGGTTGAAAATCAAAGATGTTGAAAGTGCTTTATTGACTGAGGAAATCAACAAGAGAAACAATGATGCTTCCCGCTCTTCACATGCATTGACAGTTAGAGGTGGTAGAAATGGCATGCATTATAATGATCATAAGGGTAGGGACTCTCAGAAGTCCAGGTCCAAGTCACGTGGTCGTAGTAAGTCCCATGGATGAAAGTTTGATCTTACCTGTCATTATTGTGGAAAAGCAGGACATATTAGGCTGTAGTGCCATAAAATGCATGATGATAAGCACAAGGAAAAGGAAAAAGAAAAAGTGTAGGAAAAGTCTTCTGAGCGCAGTATTGTACCTACAAAGTCCAGTGTGAAGATAGAAGAGGTTAATGTAATGAAGGCCACTGATTCAGATGATGATTACATACTTGCAGCTTTTGCATGTGATGCCTTATAGAATTCGGAGATACATTCTATGTATGCGCAGTGCTAGCTCTTGGATTTGGGTGCTTCCTTTCATGTGACACCCTGTCGAGATTGGTTTCATACCTATCGTACCATGTCTAGTTTTGTGTGTCTTGGTGATGATAGGTCTCTTGACATTGTGGGCATTGGAGATGTTAGGCTGTAGTTTCCTTTTGGCAACTCTTTTGTTTTGCATGATGTACGCCATGTACCTGCATTGACTCTGCATAGAAGATTACTCGTGGCAGGCTTGTACTTGCAAGAGGTGCCAATTCTAGCAGCCTCTATCCCTTACTTGTATCTAGAGGTACATTGGATCATGTTTTTTCTGTGAGTTCTATTCCCCATGTATCCCTTTGGCATTCTCGTTTGGGGCATATGTCTCTTAAAGGAATGAAAATGCTCCGTGCTTTTGCAGTATCTTTTGACCGCCCCTTACACCCCACCCCAGAATGGTATGGCTAAACGCATGAATAGGACCATTCAAGAAAGGGTCCATAGCATGCTTAGCCAGGCTAGCTTACCGCAACACTTTTGGGCTGAGGCAGTTACTACTACAGTGCATCTCATTAACGTCGCCTACCAGTAGTGGCATTAACTTTCAGGTTGCAGAGGAGGTATGGGCAAGCAAACCCCCTCTTATGATCATTTTCGTGTCTTTGGTTGTGAGGCATTCTGTCATGTGCCCAATGACAAAAGCAATACTCTAGATCCTAAGAGTGTCAAATGCATTTTCATTGGTTATAGAGATGCAGGAGAGATGGGTTATCGTCTATGGGATCCGCAAGCGTGGAAAGTGATCCGCAGCCATGATGTCATCTTTCATGAGGACAAAATGCATATGCAACCTGAGAAAGTGGTTGAGGTACGCAGAGTTATCTTTCAGGAGGAGCCACCTGCTCCCGTTCAGCCCGCTCCACGGCGAGCTACACAGCGTGCAGCATCACCTGAAGCTCATGGCCCATATGTTAGACATGTTGATGTTAGACAGGATGTCGGTCAGGAAGTAGAGCCTATATTGGGGCATTCTACTAGAGATAAATGACCTCCTGACCGTTTTGTGCCCTCTATGGATTATGTACTGGTTACAGATGTAAGAGAGCCTCTCACTTATGATGAGGCTATGCGCTGAGGTCAAGAAGACCACCCTACGCTTAGTCTTGGCCTTGGTTGCACAGCTTGACCTGGACTTGTACCAGATGGATGTCAATACGGCTTTTTTACATGGGGACTTGCATGATGAGATTTACATGGAGCAGCCTAAGGGCTTTGCAAGCCCTGGTAGGGGGAACACCTAATGTGCAAGCTAAAGAAGAGTCTATATGGCTTGAAGCAGGCACTTAGGAAATGGTACAATAAGTTTGATGCATTCATGCAGTCATAGGGCTACAGCTGCAGTGCTATGGATCTATGCTTGTACATGAAGAAAGCCCGTGACGGTTCTTTACTGATTTTGGTACTCTATGTGGATGACATGCTTTTAGCAGGGATAGCTCATAAGGAGCTTGATGCTCTTAAGGCTCAGCTCAAGAAGAGCTTTGAGATGAAAGATCTAGGACATGCCTCTCATATACTTGGTTTGCACATCACGCACGATAGATCTCAGGGACTCCTCTATCTGTCACAGAGGGAGTATGTACATAAAGTCCTTGAGCACTTCTGCATGGCAGGATGTTAAGCCTATTGGATGTCCATTACCTTCTCATGTGAAGGTTTCAAAGGCCGATTGTCCGCAAATAAATGAGTAGAGGACCGAGATGGCCAAGATTCCCTATGCATTAGCCATGGGCAGTCTTATGTATGCCATGATAGCCACCCGTCTAGATATTGCTTTTATAGTTGGGGTTGTGGCACGTTATTTGGCTAGACCTAGCAAGAAACATTGGGATGCCGTGAAGGGTATCATGAGGTACCTGAAAGGCACAACAGATATGTGTCTTTGTTATGGCAGCCAAGATACAGGAGTCGTGGGGTACACTGACTCTGATTATGCAGGAAATGCAGATAGTAGGAAGTCCACTTCTAGCTATGTGTTCACTTATGCTGGAGGGGCTATCTCTCGGATGTCCAAGGTGCAGAAGTGTATGGCCCTTTCTACTAAAGAGGCCAAGTATATTGTAGCCACAGAGGCTTGCAAGGAGGCTATCTAGAAGGGCCATTTGATTGCAGACATTGGTATGGCAAATGCTATGCCTACACTGCATTTGGATTCTATGAGTTCCATTCAATTGGACAAGAATCCGGTCTTCCATGCGAAGACAAAACATATTGAGGTGAGGTATCACTTCATTTGCGAGGTCATTGAGGACAAGTCTGTTGACCTTATTAAGATTTTGACTAAGCAGAATCCTGCAGACTTGCTTACGAACAGCCTCACTACCGAGCACTTTGCCTTCCTCAAGAGATTGATGGGTATTGGATGAGATGACGTCTTTTTCCTCATCATGTTGTACATGTGTACATGTTGTACTGTCTTTTCTTTTTTCTCTCTCACTGGGGAAGATTCGCCTTTAAGTGGGAGGTTTTTGGGTGTAAATGTGCCTCCGCCTAGCCGCCCGTGTATTACTGCACTGATAGTACCCGCCACTGCACACTATAGGTGGTGGGCACTCATCACAGTCACTTATTCTTTATTCTTTAGTGACAGTTTGAATAAAGGAAGGCCCGACTACACATTGTGGTTGTTGGAGTTCCCATTTCTTGTCTCTCTCTTTCTTGCTATTGCTCTCCTACCATAGCTCTCACGTGCAAGCTTTGATCCTTCTCACCTTTCAATTGGAAATGAAATCTCATGCAAAATGGCCACAAGCCAATTCTTGATCACATCTTATCAAAAACGTAAAATTTCCATGCCACCCAAGGAACTTTCTGAATTTCAACAACTCATTGAATCCGAGTCCAACTTCATATGCAAGTGGTATAATTTGCACCTTTCATGGACCCAATATGGATATCAAATCATGACCAATGCAGAGCAAAGACATGCCATCAAGAATTCTGAGGACAAATCAACCTATGTGGCCCCCACCTCGTTTAGAGTACTGACCATAACCAGGAATCATCCATCACACAAGTGGGCATTCATCCATGGGATTTGGAATGCTATGAAACTCTTGAATATAACCCCAAGTTCTACGACTGGTTCTTGAGAAAGTAAGGCACACCACGAACACGCTAAATGCCAATACACTTTGATTTCCACAATCCTAGGAAGGATTTCCATCCTCTCCAAGGAGAAGGGGAGTAACAAATGAAAACTCAAAATAGGAATTGAATTCTAAAGAAGAGAATGAAGTTGTGGATTGATTGGTATGAGAATTCTTAATTTGTGGGTTTTTGTGGATCATATTCCTCATTGTATGGGAATTCTTATTTTCGAACACTGATTTTTCTAGTCATCTTACTTTCTATGCAAGAGAGACTCCCTTTAAAGAAAACTATGGGATATTGTGTGACAACAATAACCTAAAAAGGCAGGACAGTAGGATAAAGACAATAGGCTCCCCTTCTCAGAGGAGGAGCATAGAAGATATGGATTAGCCATGGAGATCTGGACATTCAACCAATTGAAATATCTTATCATCCATAATCTCAAAGGAGTGGTGACTGCCAAAGAGGTGGTGGCACAAATGCTTGAGAGATGTAACATTACCAAGCACCTAGAAAAGGTGGGACAAGATATAGAACATAGTAAATGCATTGAATTCTTGAGAACTTTTGATATCTAAAGAAACATTGGCATGGTGGCTATCAAGCAAGGCAAGACCTCTAGAAGTGTGGTGGTTCCCCTTAGTCTAGACATTGTAGAGAAGGCACTAGGGCTAACAAAGAAGCCAAAAAATAGACCCAGGAGGGATGTGTATGGAATGCTACGGATGGACAAAAGAAGGGTCTACACCAATGATGGAATTAGCCTAGTTGATATTCCAAACCCCACCATTCAATTGCTATAGACTAAAATGATCTACTCACTCTTTTCAAGCTAAAGATACAATGCCCTTATGAGTAGAATCCGTGTACCCTTGCTAGAAAGCCTTGCAGCCAATGCCTTGGACGAGGTGAATTGAACTCCTATGTTCGAAAAACAATACAGGCCTCAACAAAGGTACTAGCTCTGCAGCACCAAGGGTGGCAGGAGGAGAGTCCCCTGGCTACCATTGTAGAGTTCAAAAGGAAAGAACTTGCCTCCAAGGCTTCAACCATAGGTTTTGGAGGAGTGTTAACAACCATTATCCAAGTAGCTCTAGAGGAGGTAGAGAGAGAAGTGGTAGAGGAAACCCGGGAGCCATCACCAATTCACTAGGAGCCATCACCAATCTGTGAGGAGCATCGCTCTCCCACCCTAGCAAACCCAACCATCTCAATTTCAAGAGGAGAATAGGAGGGATAGGAAACCCATAAAGAGCAGCATAACAACATAGCAAGAATCATTAATGAAAAGGATAATGGCCAACCACCTCAAAACTACAAGAAGGCTTGAGCGAGAGAACAATTAGTGAGCAACAAGGCTCAGAACTCCCAAGCCAAGGAGTCAGAAAGGCTAGAAGAAGAGCATAGAAAGAGGCAAAAAGAGGTGAAAGAAAGGCTAAGACAACAAGAAGCAGAGGATATTTCCCTTGCCATTCGAAGATCAGAGGAGCAACCCTCCCAATCTTAGGAATTGGCAATGATGAGCCTAACAAGGGAGGACGTGCAAAGCACAAGCATAGTAGTGGAAGAAGCGGAACCAAGACCGGTGGTAGAAGGCAAGGGTAAAGCCTCATTTATTACAACCACAGTCTTGGCCACTCCAACAATCACCCCAGCACAAGGTATTGCAGAAGAGGTGGTCAATGAAAGCAATCTCATGGCTTGGGTGTAGTATCTAGTTAGTAGAGTACAAGAAATTGTACTTGCATCCATCAAAGGAGCCCTTCTTATAGAAGGAACCAAAAGACTAGTATAGCAGCCAAAACACAGAGTCATGCCGAGAGTAGATTTTAAAGACCATTTTTGAAGAAGAAAAGAGCCCGAGAGGCCATAAAAGACCAAATTTTCATGCAAAATGAAATGGTTGTAGATCGATGAGCTAGAGTTTTCCTAGATGGAGTTTAATGCCAGGAACCCAACACAAGACTGGTTCATCGATCAAAGTTTAATCCGTGCAAGGTTTTGCATTATGAAGGAACTATATGATCTGAAAGTTGGAAAGTGTGTGACAATGGCCAAGTTTATATATTTCGATGTCATGAAGCCATTTGGCTAGACAGATCTCGAATTCGAGCTCATTTGCCCCTCCCAAAGCAGAAAAACCACTTAACTATGAACTCAAAATGGCCATATGTGGTATTGAAAGAAGTGTTTTGGATATCCTCATCTTTTATTCTTGATGTTCTCACTTATATTACACATGTAGGCATCCACCCTTTCTACATGGACAGTTATTCTAACCTCGAGTATAATCTAAATTTCTATGCCTAGCTCATGCAAACATAAAGCCCTCACATTGTGTGTTGAACGGCCCTCATCCTCTACCCTTTAATCCTAGGAAAGATTCTTCTCAATTCAAAGAGGGGGAGGCATGGTAAAATAAACCAAAATACATAACAAGAACCATAAAGGAAAATAACACATGCGGGACATGAGGGACCTCAATGGTAGGATGAAGTAACTTGTGACTGAGGAATTGACAATAAAACTTGAAAGCAATGGACTTAGACTGTTCAAGGAAAAGAGTCTAATCATTGCTAAGGACATTTGACGAACTCGACTCATAGCCCTGATTGTCTACCCATCAGTCCCTTGGCCGCACAATTTGATTAGGCATTGGTTGCATTGGTTACTGACCCATAGGAACGACGTTAGGGTTCGCTACTTGGCCTCCCACATTTGGAGGCATCTGACTAGCCATAGTCTCACTAGGCGAAGCTGGCAATAAAGGCACATTTGACACCATGTTCCCTCTCCCATTAGGGTTGACCATCCCTATCCCTTGGCTTCCACTACCATTGATCAATTGTGAATTATTTCCCAATTCTAGACCCATATTGGAATTGGTTCGAGAAGCATAGGCCACTTGCAGTTGGGACTCTATTTCTTGCGCTTGTCTAATGGCATTGTCTATATCCACCAAGGTGGCACTACTCGGCTGCACCTAGATGTTAAAATCAAGACCATGCAAGAAGTATTGTAACTTGGCAACAGCAGGTGGGATAGGGATAGAGGCATCTAATTTATGGAGAACCTATTTGATCTTCTTGGCATACGCTCATATATCTTCATGCGGTTCTTGGCATGTCAAATTCAACATGCGCAGCCAATATTGGCCACCCCTCTCAGGGGTGAACTCCCTTCAGAAGGCTTCATAAAATAAGTCCACGGTGGTTATGGTTCTGACCTCAAGGCCGTGATACCATATAGGTGTCCTTCCCTTCAAGGTCATGTTGAAGAACATCATTAGATGCCCTTCCTCTTGGATGCGGCAATTAAACATCAACTTTTGGAACTCCCTTATATGAAGCTCCGCATCATCTTCCACTAACCCATTAAAAATGTGTAGGGGAAAACCTAAGGCTGGCAAATCCGTTGTTCCTGCACGGATTGCGATAGGTTGTGCCATGGAAATGATCACATTTGCTAATGGAATCGCGACAGGCAAAGCTGACACACCACTTGAAGTGGGCAGATTAATTGGGAGGGGGAAAGTACTAGAACTTCCACCTCCTGATGAACTTTGATTCAAGCTAAGGTTACTAAGACCCTGCCCTTGAATAGGTTCAGGACTACTCCTTTTAGGAGAATAACGCCTATTGATTTCGGCCCTCCATCTAGCCCTCTCGGCTCTCTCGTGTTTTTAGAGTTCGGCTTGATGGATCTCTTCAACGGAGATCAACTAAGAAGTAGGTCCCAAGAGACCCTTGATTCAAACACCACCACTTTGAGGTGGCTCCTGGCAGATGCACCATTGATGGGACCAAAAATGGGGGCCATCACTAGCTATGGCACTAGCAGGACCTCATGCACACAACAGACACCTCCACCACCACATGACCTCACAAGTCAGGAGCCTCTGAAATAACTAAATGCACACTAGATACATCTAATATTGTGTTTGTAGCTGGATAAGAGTCCAATGGCACCTTCCCCAAAACCCCTCAAAGGGGGTATCCCACACATATTGGCAATAAGTGCCACGTATCATAGACATAGGAGGCACTCCATCGGTTGTTTGCCATGGCCCCACTACAACTCTCCTACATCTTGGGGATTGGCCCCTAGATGAACTGCTTTTACATATAAACGCATTCACACACAAGACTCCTCTCTTTTTTAGTGAGATCTAGGAGATACCATGTTTCCTCACCAATGATTTCCCCCAAGAAACGAACGACTAACCTATGGCAAGGGGAATCTCACCCTCTCAAGCGTGGGTCAACTATAATTCAAACAATTGCTATGCATTTCTAGGAATTGATACCACATGTATGATCAATGCAATAGTGGATGTCTCATCATGCACAAACAATTATGTTTCAAAATCAGCCTATGTACTAGTATGCAAACAATGTTTTCATGAATTCCAACCAATACATATATGCTTCATTGCAAGAATCTAGCACCAAGACGAACCTTGTGCTACTAGATCCCTTATTTCCAAATAGGTTGTTTCTTAAATGCTATGCATAGAAAACAATCAGAATTTGTATTATTTCAACCCTCAAATTGTTGCACAAAATCCTACTCCCCCCCACCGTTTAAGTTTTGCTTCGTTGCATAGGTGTATAGAGATTGTTTTGTCATGGTTTAATGTATAAAAAGCAATAAATCACACACTGTGACAAAAAGATAGGGAAAAATGAGGCTAAACCTCATGCTTTGCCACCACCATACATCCAAAACCTCTTATTATATTTTTTCGTATTTTTCTAATGCATATCCTTAATTTTCTCTTATTTTCCCCCAATTTTCTCTATTTTTCTAATACAAATAATGATATATTTTTAGATCTGTGGCTCTTGATTCTTAGAATAGTAGAAATATAGATTTTATTGGCATTTTATCCCATGTGTATTGGTTTATCCCACCCGAAAACACCCAAAACCCCATTTTTCTCATAAAGATAGTGTTTAACAGGTTTCTAAAAATTATTTCCAGCATTTTGACTTTATGTTTTCTGATTTTTTCATCATATAAGCATAGAACAAATGGAAAATAGCATTCCGACCAATTTTCACTCCATAAGAACAACATTGGCTTAATCAAATATCAAGAACAAGCAATTTTCCTTTGTAAAATAGAATTACCAGGTTTTTTCTTCTTTGCGGGTTTTGAAATCCGATGCAAGACTGCAGATCAGCCCTCATTCAAGGCTCAACCCACCTCCAAATAGCCAACTCTAGCCCTCCATCGATCCGAGAGTGATTCGGTACCATGCCGGACAAGCATTCTTCAACCGGTTCTCTTCTTGGTTCTTTCCATATGAATTGCCTCTTGGAAGAGAGAGAGGGAGGAGAGAGAAAGACTATTTTTCATCCTCCATCTTTAGGCAGCCATCTCATGTGCAGAGACCGGAAATAGGAAGCGTAAACAGGAGGGAAATCATGTATCAAATCTGTTGGGGGGTGCATTGAAGCTCTCCAACCCCCCCATCAAGAAATTGTTGCCATCTTCCATGGCATCTTCTTCCTAATCAGTGCCCAAAAACGCCCCCCCTCAAAATCCTTGTTTAGGTTGGGGGACTCCAAGGAGAGCCCCCAAAGGTCACACCCCTTTGGCTAAAGTCTTTTCCCACTTGGCCATCTTGGTCCTTGACCTCTCGTCCGGCCTATCTCCTGTGTCCGGCCTCAGATCTGGCCATTGAAAATTTCTGGGCATTCATCTCGAAGTCCGCATTGTTAGACATATCCAAAATTCTTGTCTGACATGCCAAAAAAGTATGAAAATTCCCCAACCGCCTCTTAGTGGGTCTTTAAAGCACTTTTGGGGCACTGCTGCTTAAAATCGTACTAATTGCAGCTAGTGCCTTCAATGAAGTCTATTTTTCCCCTGAAATTCAAAAATTTTGGCTATTTTAAAGCACTTCTTGGTGTCAAAAATCATATGTCATTATCCAAGTCATATTGGATTTTGGGATCTTGAGGGGAGACCCAAACTTTGAGCAAGACAAAAAATATTGCTAGATGTGTCACCACACACAAACTTATCAACTCTAGAAGATGTCAAGGCTCTGAGAGTCATTCTTTAGGGGTATGTTATTGCTAGACTTACACGATCTTGCACTACAATTCATTACCTATATGGTCACAATCTTATCTTTGTAAGAGATACTCCTGTGTTTACAAAATCAATTTATTAGTCACAATGCACACAAGGAGAGTAAAAAATTAGAATAATTAAGAAAGGGTAAAAACAAGGAAAGAAATACAAACAAAGATGATTCGACCAAGAACCAAAACCTTGGGACCTAATCAAGTACCAAACATTTGATATGACCACTTCATACCCAACACACTAACAAGAAATGGCAAGGGGAAGGGAGAAAGGAACGGGCAAAGACACACAAATCCACAACAAAACATTGGGCTAATGGAGAACACAACAAACACATGCAACCAAAGAAATTGAGTGTTAGATTTCCCAACTAGCCAAGGAGGGCTACTAAGGGAACCAAATATTAGCACTATAAGTGCTACAAACCCATAAACTTCTGAGCCAACCATTGAGTAGAACGCACTTTCCAAGGAGGGACAAGAGGAACTTTCACTTCTTTATTAGAACTCATTAGTTTTATCAAAGCATGTAATAAAGAAATTTTCATGTTACTTTAATTAGGAAATTAGCCTAGTTTGGATTGAAGTGTAAAAGGCAAGGGGGTGCCAATGTAAATCATCTTTGATCTTTTTGCCATTTTACAAACATTACATGTTTGAGGTCTCAACCTCCCACAATCTAAGAGGGTGAATACTCTTGGCCACCATAGCTTGGGGTATACCATGCTGCAGCCACTCATCATTTGATTCTCAGCCAACATTGGTAATATCATTTCATGCCTAGCCACCTTGGCTATGGTTTCTTGGCATTTTATGTCTATTTCTTGTATTTTCAATTTATTGGCTTCCTGTGGGAATTAGCTTCTTTACATTGGTATCAGAGCCTTGCTTTGATCTAAGGCAGGCTTTAATTCCATCATTTTCATGATTATGATCTGGCTAGGGAGGTCATTTTCATGGAAGATTTGGTTACATGCATTATTTCTGTGTAACTGGACACAATTACATGGTTTGGTTTCTTCTTGATAGTGACTAGACAGGCTGTACTACTTCAAACTTTGGTTATTTTAGTGCTTCTTGAGAGAGATATGGGGGCGAGGTTGATAACTATTTTGACAAGTCGCCATCAAATTTTACTCTATTTTGAAAGCATATGGACCAAAAGAGGGTCAGACATGGCTAGAGGACACTTAAACCATGGTTACTTTTGAGAAGGAAGGGTTTGCTTCTAGACTCAGTCTTTCTCTCTCTTGTCTCAAGCTCACTTCATACTCCATAGTCAATCTCTTGCTAAAATCTTTCAACCATGACTCTTCCAACCACAATGGACTCCATAACTCCGTTCTTGACCTCTTGAGCAATCTGTAGAATAGTGATTTTGCTCTATTAGCCTTCTTATTACTCTCTTCATCATGTTCAGGACAATAGCGTGAATTGTGCTTGTTCTCCCTTCTTTTTTTCATTGTCCAAAGCTAAGCATACTGCTTCATCATCTAGCAAACTGAGGTAAAGCTTTGTTCCTTTATTTGCTCGAAGTTGCTCCCTTGTGTAACGAGAAGCATGTGCCATGTCACAGAGTAAAGGAAGAGCAAACTGCTTCAAGGGAGACCTAGTTTTGATGAAGTGCATTAGATGTGGAATGATTCCACTTTCAGCAGCCCTCCCTTGCTGCCTTTTATTAATTTTACAAAGATTCTAAATTGTGATCAGAAATTCATTTTTCCCTTGTGATACAATAGGTCCTTCACGCCACTCTAGGAATGGAACTAGGTGCTTCATCACATTTGCTCGTTGAAGGTGTTCCAATGTATATGAGTTTGTCAAAAGCTCCTTAATGCACTCCAGAATCTTCAGAAGGATTGGAGACTCCAATTTGTTAAGAATTTTTTTCAAGGTACTCTATGGCAACATCAACATTAAGGGTTAAAAACATTCAAGAGAGCATCCTTGAAGATGTCACACTGGCAAGCCTTCCATTTAGCCCTCCAGAAACTAAGAGAAGACTTGTTGAGAGACCATGCCAATTGTAGGAACTGCAGCTTCTACTACAGTGGCATATCTTCCAACAGCTTGAGTCACACTTTTGGATGAAGAAGTTGACACTTTGAAGTCCAATGTTAACTGAGCCTACCCACCAACAATGTCCTTTCCATTCTCTAGTTTGACAAAGTTGTTGCACAAAATAGACTGCTTGCATTTGTGTCTCTATTGAGCATTCTAGAATAGCAAAGCTCATGAAAATCACCTCAGATTCTTTTGGTTTCAAAAGGCCAATCAGTCTGCTAATCTCCACATATTGGGTCCTCCTTTAGATGAAATCAATGCCATCCTCCTGTGTGCATTTTTAAAGTGGATTCTTGAAGGCATTATGGAAGGGGAAGCCATTGCCACTTAAAGAATAGCAATTATTGGACTCTTCTACAAAGTTTTAAGACTTTTTGGAGACTATTTCACATTTTTAAGACTAAATAACATCCTCAACTCAAGTGGCATCCCTATTGAAGCCTTCTTCATCTTGAATCCAATGGCTCATGGGAGCACTCTTCATGAAGAATCTTGATCAAGAAGCTGGACATTATCATTAGCGAGCTAAATTTAAAGATTCTTGGACCTCTGCAAGCTGAAGACACATTCCACAAGTCTATGTGAAAGTTTTGAAGCATCCACCAATGCTCTTCTCCTCTTCATCAATCATTCAAGGTACTTCTTGATCATTCTTGGTCTCCTATTGATTACGTTTTGCTGAGCGATTACTATCATGATGAAATGGAGAAGGAAGAGTATATTTCAATCCTAATTCATTGATCTTGAAGCATATCTTTAATACCTAGAGCTTCCCCTGTTTCAATTGAGTATTACCTTTCAGTTCTAATCACCTAAGTCCATTGTAATGCTTCATTCTCACTTGCTTAACCTTGGATTTTGGCATTGCTATGTTCCCATGAGGAAAAAAATATGGAAAGAATGGTAAGGAATGAGTAATGAATGGTCAGTTACTACTATTGGCAAGAATCTTGTGTGGAACTTGTCATCGAAGCAAGTGCAGGTTATGGGAATCATATATGACTTGGAATATGACTGGGGATCATGAAAACATGATCTATTGACTTGGTTTATGACTCAGAATACTTGGATCAGTAATTCACATGTTTCTTGAAGCAAATGTTACATGGGTACTTGACAATGCAGTTGGAAGGCAATGTATCATCTTGGCTACAGCATATTGGTCACATGTATGCTTATGGAATGCTGAGCCATGTATATGACTTTGGATACTAGTGCAAACATATGTATCTTGGCACATGAATGAATGGAAATTCTTATGAACAATAGGGGATGCTCCACCTACTTAAAATTCTACAACTCCCTCCTACTCACTGAAGTGACTTGGTATCGGGTATTAGCTCAAATTGGATAAGAAGTACCAAAAACGTTTGCAATAGGGTGTAGTCCAAATACGGATAGATTTGGAAAAATTGCTACAAAAATTAGTAGCATCATTCTAACGACAAAAGGACAATTGGGCTTGATACTAGATATCACAAGCTTGGATTGGAGCTAACAAATGCTTCATTTGGATACATATTTCTCAAGTTATAGCCTATTTTGTTCCAATAGTTCACTAGAAGTTTATTGTGGACAATTCTGGAAATTCTTAAATAGAGAGAGGTATTGCTACTCCTAAATTCAAACTAGGATTTCTAATTGAAGTTAGACTTTCTAGGATCCAGGTCAAGCTATCATACACCTTATTTGAACTCATATTTTTCAAGATAGAGTTGATTTTGTACCAATAGTTCACCATGGATAGCATGTACCACAGGGGTGATAGACATGAAAATTTTGCTGGTTGCACGGAAAATCATGCATGTCTTGGATCTTATGGACAACATGGTGCTTGTACCTTATGTAGCAATGTTGGGAACCATCAAACTCACGCATGTGGAGAATTTAATGAAAGTAGAAGTAATGTCTATGAACAACATATGATGGGACCAGTTGCTACTCCAATGAATGGTTATGGATTCGATTATGGTGGCATGATTAGACATCAATATGTAGTACAAGATAGAATGTATGGGCATAGTTCTTATAAGCAACATTCTTTTTATGGTTATGATCATGATGATTATGCTGATTCAGACCCTAATTCTTTTGGGTAGCAACAACATGTCAATCATATTCATGTTTATGATCAACCATTTGGGGAAAGCCTCCATTCAAGTCAATCTTGCCTTCATCCAATGAGTGGACAGCAACTCCTGCAATCAAATGCTCCTACAAAAATTTAGGTACCTATGCATAAACAAGAAGTATACGAGCATTTCTATGTTATGGATACTTCTTCTTCTCAACCACAAGTGTTTTATCATTAGCCACAAAGGATTGGAAATTCTTATGTGTAATCTTATGCAATAAACCATGGACAACCAGCTCATGGTTATGGTTATCATTTGATAGATGGGGAAAATGTCCATCAATTTTCTTTCAGTGGTGTACATGGCATCTACTTGTCAAGTCATATCTTGGATAGCATAACTTCCAAGGGCCTATGTTATAAATGCGATGAGAAGAATACTCTTGGGCATGACAACGTATGCAAGGCAAAGCATATTAATGTATCGGTTGTTCTTGAAACGTGCCCATCTCACGGTTGTCCAACCATGTTCTTAGTGGTCCATTGGGAAACAAATCTAAGCATCATTGCTCGTCACTCCCACGGAATGTTCCAGGCTTTGTCGCCTAGGGTTTCCCGAGTCCACTTGGCAATGGAACGTTAGACCCACTGGGATTGACCTGAAATCTGAATTCCTAGAGGCCAAGGTTTCCTGATAGCATTCTAGCATCAAGTCCTAGGCATCCTACTTTACGCAAAGATACCCAACCCGAAGCAGACCCATGCCGCACTTGGTTCAAAGAGAATGGGAAATGAGAGGGATACGCTGCTCAACCTCTCTGCCTGTAGGGCATAGTCCCATTCCAATCCCCTAAAATGACATGAATCGGGTTTCTTCCTAACACTTTCTAAGGGTCAAAACCTTGTGAGAAGCCTCCCAATTCTGGTACCACCCTACCATACGACAAACCCATCAGGGGGTTCCACCCACCCGCTTCCCTCAATGAGCATTATTTAGTTACCTAATTAGGTCCTATCACATTTATGTGGGACATTTAAAAATAACTTCCTTAATTAAGCCTTTTAAGAAACAAGGTTTGTTTGCATAACCTATGGCAATGCCACAAAAACAGCTCAGACAAGTTCCTTGGAAGTAAACTTTATATTATCAACTTGACTGAAATACAAGTTTTGTCCAAAAAGGATGGATTCTGCAATTTGTGGGGATGCATCTTATTTTCTCCAAGATTCTGCCCTTGTACTAGTAACAAGGCCTCAAGAATCCATCTCGAGTCACGTAGAACGTTTGAGTAGGACCTGGAAGCAGGGAATTTATAGCCAGAGTCCCCCTTTGGCATCCAAGCATCCTCCTACATTCAAACTGACCCATGGAGAGACCTCTCGTGGTGGGTTCGATCCACGTTCCCATCACGGTTATTTGGAACCCGCTTGGCTAAGGTTGGCGGCTAGTTGGGGAGTAGCTTGGCCCGCCCTCCTTGAATTCAACGTGATTCATTATTCAATTTTCTATGTAAGCTTGGGTCATTCATTCCTCTCACAGACATTGAACCTAGATTTACAAGTACAAACAAACAATGAAGGCGAGTGCTCTCAAGACAACTGTTAAGGTGGAGTCCTCATCTTTGATGCTAACGTCGCATTTCTTGATCATTCCTGCCTTAGCATCAGTATCCATTATTTATCGGGGGATGGAGAATACCCTTTACTCGCGACCTCACTACTATGTATTAGGGTAGAGCAATTACACTATAGTTTCAAATGATGGCTCCCTTGGGTTACTATCCTTTGGTCCCCCTATCTTAAGATCTTGGTCTAGGGTTTTGTTGGGTCAATTGGTAGTCATCTTTTCCATCTTAGAACTCTGTCGGGTTCTAAGTTCACCCTAGGGTCTCCTCATCCTAAAGATAGCAGAACCTTGTATTTACTCCTCTTGCAAGACAACATAAAACAATTCTATTTACCACTCCGAAATATTTACGAGCATCGAATGTAGCTTGGCGAGTAGTCATTCTCCTTGTGGGTACTACATTCGAGCTTCCTTGTGTTAGCTTCGGGATGTTCCATATTCTCGAAATGATGTACCTAAGCGTGTTTTTGGGTTCATCGTTGTTGGGATAGAGACCAAAGAGCGTGGTGACTCCAAGTCAAAAATATGGTCATAAGGACAATCAATTTATTTGCGACTAAGGTCCTAGGTGGGTCGATTGGCTTTGCTTATCAGCTAGGACCTCATTTACCAAACTATTCCTTTCAAATAAGCTCAACATTTCACATGCGCATCCTAATCTACCATTTTAGATGCATACCCCATTATGTGGTGCAGTTGAAGCTATTCATGATGCCATGCAATTCTCAATGCAAGCCTTCCCTCAGTTGTCGATGCAATGCGAGATCCCTATTCATAAAAATCCTTTCTAGTACATTTATGCAACTTAGAAGGCATGACCTAATTACTCAAATGCAATGGTACGTGCATTCATTGTAAATGCAAGTTAATTCTCTACGATGGTCTATGGATTACAATGACCTATGGAATATTTATGTTCCCTGACAATCTACAATGCATCTATAGAAATTAGATCCTAATACTTGAATTGTTTCTGCTATAATCATAGATACTCAATCTATTTCTGACAACTCATGATTATTAAACCTTTTATATCTATCTTTCAAAATATGAAAAATACCCGATGAGATATGAAATTTTCCCTAATGATGCCCATGCTTAAATATTCGATTTCAGTTTTCTAGACACGATAATAGTACCTCG
This sequence comes from Lygodium microphyllum, assembly GCF_053477565.2. Taxonomy (NCBI): domain Eukaryota; kingdom Viridiplantae; phylum Streptophyta; class Polypodiopsida; order Schizaeales; family Lygodiaceae; genus Lygodium; species Lygodium microphyllum. The sequence goes on along the minus strand of NC_141156.1, from coordinate 30,473,131 downwards.
TTTTGGAGTGTCGAGTTAGCATTTTAGCCTAATAAATTGTTCATGTTGATGGTGGCGTCTTTGCCCGATCCTTCTTCTGTAGTCGCGGCTTTTCTAGTTAGTTAGGAGCGTTTACGCTTTGGGGCCGTTTTGGAACTGGAAAGCAACCTTCACTTCTCTTGAATGACTCTGGTGTCAGAATTCCCTACGCCTTGTCTTGAATACTTGTCAACTTAAAGACAATCGATGGAGTGGCTACGTGACTCGTAGTGGGGGAGATGGTACTCGATCCTTTTCTCCCAAGAAAGGGGTTTGTTCTTGAGCCTCTTCTCTCTCTCTCTCTCTCTCTCTCTCTCTCTCTCTCTCTCTCTCTCTCTCTCTCTCTCTCTCTCTCTCTCTCTCTCTCTCTCTCTCTCTCTCTCTCTCTCTCTCTCTCTCTCTCTCTCTCCTTCACTACCTCTCCCTCCCTTCTCTTTCTCACAATATGGCAGCAAGGGGAGGGGAAGAGTAGCATATCCATGGTAGGGAAGGGGGAAATTTACAAAGGAAGAAGGGTAATAGGTAGTGAGGAAAGGAAGAGAGGAATTGTCAGCCCTCTCAGGGAAGGGGGTTTTATAAGGGTGAGGCGGTAATAATTGGGGGTGGGAAATGCTATGAGAGGGGGTCCTTAACTACACAGGATCCCCAGATCTCCTGCCTTCATGCAATCTATTAAGGGGGGTTGGAGGTGGCCTATCCTTATCGCCATGCGGCCTCGGGGGGGGCACACGTGTGCCCCTCCCCCCCATTGTAAACATCATCCCCTTCGCCTACCTCAACTTTGTGATTAGCTACCTCCCATCTCTTCTTCACCTCAATCGTCTCCTCCCTCACTCCCATCAACTCCCCCTCCCTCCGCCAACCAGCGGTGTTGGTAGGGGGTGATAAAAATTTTGTTTTTATTCATCAAGAAAAAACTTCATGGCAATGGCAGTGAAATAAAAAAGGGGGGGAAGAAATTTTGACAAAGGAATGACGGCTGTTACATCCTTCCCCCCCTTAAGGAATCGAGATGAACTCATCTCGAAAGGAATTGGGGGTATTGTTGGTTGAGAAAGTACTCTCATCAATCCATGTGGCATCTTCTTCTAGATAGTCCTTCCATTGGATGAGGTACTCTTTGAGGGTTCTACTCCTCAGTCTCTTTTCCCGAGTGTTTAGGATTCTATCTGGCCAAAGCTCAAGGACTCCTTGGCTTGGCATTACAATTTGTTGATCATTGAGTACATGGCTAGGATTGGATACATATTTCTTTAGTAGGCTAACATGGAATACATTGTAAACCTTTACATTCTCAGGGAGCTGGAGTTTGTAGGTACTAGGCCCTAAGCATTTGAGGATATTGTAGGCTCCACAATACCTTGGACTCAGTTTCTTAAATTCTCCCACTGATAAGGAACTCTTCTTGGATTGTACCCGAATAAAGACCATATCTCCTTCTTTCAAGAGTCGCTCTTGTCTATTTAGATCTGCATAGGATTTCTGCCTCTCCTTGGTGGCTCTAATATTTTGTCTGATGGCCTTGACCTGCTCATCCATCTCCTCAAGAATTTCCTTGGAAGCTTCTATCCTCAAGGTAGGATTTGAAAAATTCAATGGAGTACAGCAATCATGCCCATATAATGCTTGAAAAGGCATCATTTGAATGCTTTGTTGGTAAGAAGCATATAGGTGAACTCTATCAATGGTAGATATTGGATCCATTTCTTGGGTTTGTGACAGCAATATGCCCTAAGAATGTCTTCAATGACTTGGTTGACTCTCTCTGTTTGGCCATCAGTTTGAGGGTGATAGGCCGTACTGAATCAAAGTTGAGTCCCAATGGCCTCAAATATCCCTCTCCAAAAGTGAGATGTGAAGAGGGAATTGTGGTCACTAACGATCCTTCTAGGTAACCCATGGATCTAGTAATGTCTGAAGCTTTATATTTTTTCTTGACTGGAATGAGGTGTGCAGCCTTAGTGAGCATGTCTAAGATAGCCATAATTGAGTTGTATCCTCCTTGGACTGAAGGTAGTCCAACAACAAAGTCCATGCTGATAAATTCCCACTTCATCTAGGGAATGTTAAGAGGTTGCAACTTCACAGGCATCTTGACATGCTCTACTTTAATGCGCTGGCAAGACAAACATTCCGTGACATATTTGAGCACATCTCCCTTAAGCCTTTCCCAATGGTAGCTCTTCCTGACCATGTTAAGGGTCTTGACATATCCGGGATGGCTTGAAAAGGGGGAATCATGTGCTTCCCAAAGTATTCTCTATTTGAGCTTCCTGCTTGCACAACCTTGTCCTAAAGTAGAAAAGTCCCTCATTGACGGAAAATTCTTGATATTTGACCTTAATTTTGGGGTTTTGGTCCTTCCCCAAGATCTCCTTCATTGTCTTTAGATATTCTGGGTCATGGCTAGCTTCCTCCTTTGCTAATTCAAGGATAGGGTTGTTGGGCATTGATACCATAGTTGCCAATGATTTTGCCATCGAGGGTTCCTCCATAATAAGAGAGTTGAGGAATGCTTAGCGACTTAAGGCATTAGCAACTACATTCTCCTTGCCATGTCCATACCTGTTCTCAAAATCATATTCCTGTACAACCTCAATCCAATGTCGTTGCCTCATATTGAGGTCAATCTGGGTGAAGATCCATTTAAGACTCTTATGGTCTGTTACCAAAGAGAACTTATTACTAAGAAAATAGTGTCGCCAAAGCTTGAGAGCATGAATAACTACTAATAGCTCCAGGTCATGGGCAGCATAATTCCTTTCATGGGTCTTTAGCTTCCTCAAATAATATGCTGTAGGGTGACCTCCTTGCATTAGTACACAGCCTAGTGTAAGTGAATTGGTATTCGTGACAACTTCAAATTCCTTGCTCAAGTCTAGGAGCTTTAGAATCGGTGCTGTCACTAAGCTATGCTTGAGTTGATCAAAACTTGATTGTTCAGTGGAGGCATCCATGCAATGGCAACCTACTTCTTGAGCAAATTTGTAAGGGGAGCTGCTATTAAGACATAGTCCTTAATGAAGATCTTGTACCAACCTATTAATCCAAGAAAGCTACGTACTTCTTTAATAGTAGTTGGTGGAGGACACAAGACAAGTACAAAATCATCAACATATGGTCTAAAAATGTCCTGTATTAGCTTGTTAAAGAGGTGGCAGGGGAATTATTCAGTCCGAAAGACATTACTGTGAATTCAAAATGACCATATCTTGTGTTGAATGCTGTCTTAGGAATATCCTCTTCTTTGACACGGATCTAAGAGGATCGTGAGCTCAAATCAATCTTGGAAAAGATTTTTGCTCCCTGTAATCGATCAAGTAACTTGTCTATCCTTGGGATAGGATATTTATTTTTTATGGTTACTTGGTTTAGGCCTCAATAGTCAATGCAAAGGCAAAATGTACTATCATTCTTCTTTTGGAACAAGACTAGACCTGCCCAAGAAGGAGAACTATTGGGCCGTATGTACCCTTGGTCCAATAGCTGTTTGAGTTGTTCCTTTAACTCAATAGCTTTAGGAATTGACATTATGTACGGCCTTTTTGCAACTGGTGCAGCTCCTGGTGTTAGCTTAATTTCATGATCCAATTCCCTTGGTGGTGGTAATTTAGTCAACTCTTCTAGAAACACATCCACATACTCTTTTAGCCAAGATGGTTCTTCATTGGTGTCCTCTACTTGTTTCGGTTTGTTTAGCTTAATCAAGTAGACATGTAATCCTTTCCTTATCCCCTGAACTATTCGTGTTTCCTTAGCTAGCTGGATTTTTGGTTTACCTGCTTCTCCCTGTGTTGTCACCTACTCACCTTTAGGACCACAAAAGGAGACTTGTCCTTTTCCACAATGAATGTGAGCATCATTGGGGATTAGCCAATCCATCCCGAGTAGGCACTCATGGACTCCTAGACTCATGTGGGCTCGTTTTCAAGTAGGAATTCCACCTTAGCAGTTTGTCTAGTACAAGTGATTTCTCACACATTTGCTAGTTCAACAAGCAAGGTAGGTGCAACTACAATGGCTATTCCTAACCTTTTAGCAAAGCTGGTGAAATGAAGGAATGAGTGTTGCCACAATCAATCAAGGTTTTGAATTTCTTACCTTGGTAATCTAATGGTGTTTGGATTACTGAGATTTGGCGATTTGGTCCCTTTTTATGGGGAGCGGCATGAATAGATGCCCTCTCAATCTCAGCTTCCATGGACGGGTCTTCTTCTTTGTTGATTCCATTAGTGGAGATATTGGAAGTTTTTTCCCTTCCCATTGCTGCATGGTCGCCGCCATGGGTAGCTCTGGCTTGGCCATTGAATTTCCCTTAGTGACGCTCTCTGCCAAGTTTGGGACATTCCCTTGTGAAGTGTCCAGGTTCATTATAGTGGAAACATCGCATGCTTTGATCGCTTCTTTGAGTGGGGACAAAATTATTGATTGCATTTGCCCTTGGCTTCTTTTGTTGGCCTTGACTTAGTCCTTGAGTCCTGTTGAATTGAGCTTTCAGCATTCCTAGATTCTGGTCCTTGTAAGACCATGGTCTAGTTCTGTATGCAAGTGGCATGTATCTTCCTTGCATGAATTCCTTTAGCTTATCCCAAGTTATCATTTTTTCATAGATTGCTTGGTCCTTACACCATTGCTTCCACCAAAGCCTAGCTTCTCCGATAAGTTTGAGCTTGGCAATCATGGCCTGGTTCACAGGTGATGTTCCTACTACACTGAAGTAATCTTCCATGGATTCAATCCATACTTTGGCTTCAGCTTCAATAGTCTTTCCCTTTCCATCGAATTCTATTGGTTTGGTCTGTTTGAGGAGGAACTTCTTCTCTTGTGCCTCGGCTAGGCTTAGTGCGGACACAAGACTCTAGTTCTACGCTTGGGGTTGTATCTGGTTTTGGATTAAAACCTTCATGTTAAGATAACCTTTACATTTCTCTACACCTCTTGAGTCAATGCACAAAATTATTTTTCATCAATACTATACAACAATTCAAATGAACATAAATTTCTTATTTATTCATAAAGAAGCATAGGCCTTGAGTACAATTATTTGGGAATAGATAGAGATTGGTTGGGATGATTTTCTTTCTAATAGAAACATCAACGCCAAGTTAATAATTCCCTATTGGATTCAGCTACAGGGACAGAATAGTAATATGGACCAGGAGAATGGATTCTCAAAAAGCGATAATTCATGGGAAGCTCGGGAAGTCCCCATTTTTGGTAGTCATGCCGTTCGTTTTGCCCCATTACTTTAATTCTGTCAGCTGGCAAGACTTTGAAGACCTTGACGACCTCGTCATAAATATAGCAATTTTGTTCTACTTGCCAGTATTTGATGTGTAGGATCGAATTTACAGGAGCCTCATGGAAGATGAATAACTTGATGACCTTCAAGTCCTCCAACCATTTTAGCTTCTTTAGATTATTTTAAATATAGGCGAGTCGATTAGCATCTATATATGAGTATACCATGCTCCAAGTCCAATGCCTTTCCACATACAGCGATGAAGGGTTGTAGGGTCGATCCAAGATCCTCATCATGTTGACTCGTCGAGGATAACTTGAAGAGTTCATAGCCATCTTGAACATGATGTGAAATACAAGGAACCTACTCCATGCCTCGTAAGTCTAGAAGCCGCAACAATCCACAAATGAGTAATAGAAAAATTTATTTTTACTAATGAAAACATCACTTCTCCCTTCCCAATTTATCCCTATCTTGATTGTTTTATTTGTTGATGGGCTCTAATACCAACTATAACGTGCCCATCTAATGGCTGTCCAAGCATGTTCTTAGCGGTCCATTGGGAAACAAATCTAAGTGTTGTTGCCCAGCACTCCCACGAAATGTTCTAGGGTTTGTCGCCAAGGGTTTCCTGAGTCCGCTTCGCAACAGAACGTTCGTGGCAGAAACCATTGGGAATGACCTGAAATCTGGGTTCCTAGAGGCCAAGGTTTCCTGATAGCATTCTAGCATCAAGTCCTAGGCATCCTACTTTACGCAGAGATACCCAACCTAAAGCAGACCCATGCCGCACTTGGTTCAAAGAGAATGGGAAACGAGAGGGATGCATTGCTCAACCTCTCTGCCCGTAGGGCATAGTCCCATTCTGGTCCCCTAAAACCACATGAATCGAGGTTCTATCCTAACACTTTCTAAGGGTCAAAACCTTGTGAGAAGCCTCCTAGTTCTTTGGGACCACCCTACCGTAGGACGGACCCATTAGGGGGTTCCGCCCACCCGCTTCCCTCAATGGGCATTCTTTAGTTACCTAATTAGGTCCTATCACATTTATGTGGGATATTTAAAACAACTTCCTTAATTAAGCCATTTAAGAAACAGGGTTCTTTTGTGTAACTTATGGCACTGACATAAAAATAGTTCAGACAAGTTCCTTGGAAGTAAACTTTATATTATCATCTTAACTTAAATACAAGTTTCATCCAAAAAGGACAGATTTTGCAATCCGTGGGGATGCGTCTTATTTCCTCCAAGATTTCACCCTTGCACTAGTAACGAGGCCTCAAGAATCCATCTTGAGTCACGTAGATCAATTAACTAGGACCCAAAAGCAAGGAATTTATAGCCAGAGCCCCCCTTAGCATCCAAGTGTCCTCCTACATTCAAACTGACCCACAGAGAGACCTCTTGTGGCGGGTTGGGTCCATGTTCTCGTCACGGTTATTTGGAACCCCCTTGGCTAGGGTTGGCAGCAAGCTAGGGGTAGCTTGGCTCGCTCTCCTTGAATTCAACCTGATTCATTATTCAACTTTTTGTTGTGAGCTTGGGTTATTCATTCCTTTCACATACATTGAACCAAGATTTTGCAAGCACAAACAAACAATGGAGGCAAGTGCTCTCAAGACATCTACTAAGGCGGAGTCCTCATCTTTGATGCTAACGTCACCTTTCTTGATCATTCCTACCTTGGTGTCATTTTTCATTATTTCCTGGGGGATGGAGAATACCCTCTGCTCGACCTCACTATTATGTATTAGGGTAGAGCAATTACACTATAGTTTCAAATGATGGCTCCCCTGGGTTACTATCCTTTGGTCCCCCTATCTTAAAATCTTGGTCTAGGGTTTTGTTGGGTCAATTGGTAGTCATCTTTTTCATCTTAGAACTCTATTGGGTTCTAAGTTCACCCTGGGGTCTCCTCATTCTCAAGATAATGAAAACTTGTATTTACTCCTCTTGCAAGACAACATAAACCAAGTCTATTTACCACTCCGAAATAGTTATGAGCATTGAATGTAGCTTGGCGAGCAGTTATTCTCCTTGTGGGTACTACATTCGAGCTTCCTTGTGTTAGCTTCGCGATGTTCCATATTCTGGAAATGATATACCTAAGCGTGTTTTTGGGTTCATCGTGGTTGACTATTGGGATAGAGACCAAAGAGCATGTTGACTCCAAGTCAAAAATATGGTCATAAGGATAATCAATTTATTTGCGACTAAGATCCTAGGTGGGTCGAGCTAAATCTTGGCTTCCCTTATCGGTCAGGACCTCATTTACCAAACTATTCCTTTCAAATAAGCTCAACATTTCAAATGCGCATCCTAATCTTACTTTTTAGATGCATACCTTATTATGTGGTGTAGTTGAAGCTATTCATGATGCCATGCAATTCTCAATGCAAGCCTCCCCTAATTTGTCGATGTGATGCGAGATCCCTATTCATAAAAATCCCTTCTAGTACATTTATGCAACTCAGAAGGCATGACCTAATTAATCAAATGCAATTATACATGCATTCGTTGTAAATGCAAGTTAATTCTCTATGATGGTCTACGGATTAGAGTGACCTATATGGAATATTTATGTTCCTAAAAAATCTACGATGCATCTACGGAAATTAGATCCCAATAATTGACTTATTTTTGCTATAACCATAAATACTCAATCTATTTTTGACAACTCATGATTATTAAATCTTTTTTAGCTACCTTTCAAAATATACAAATTACTCGAGGAGATATGCCTTTTTTAATAATGATGCCCATGCTTAAATATTCGATTTCAATTATTGTAGGCATGATAATAGTACCTGGTTTTGGAGTGTTGAGTTAGTGTTTCCACCTCATAAACTGCTCGTGCTGATGGTGGCGTCTTTGCCCGATCCTTCTTCCATAGTCGCAACTTTTCCAATTACTTGGGAGAGTTTATGCTTTGGGGCCATTTGGGAACTGGAAAGTAACCTTCACTTCTGTTGAAGGACTCTTTGGTGCCGGCATTCCCTACACCTTGTCTTGAATTTTGCAATCTCCTTGTCCACTTAAAGGCAATCGATGGAGTGGCTACGGGATTCACAGTGGGGGAGACGGTACTCGAGTTTTTTCCCAAGAAAGGGGTTTGTTCTTGAGCCTCTTCTCCCTCTCTCTCTTACTCTCTCCCTGTCTCTCTCTCTCTCTTATTCTCCTTCACTACCTCTCCCTCTCTTCTCTTTCTCACAAGATGGCAGCAAGGGGAGGGGAAGAGTAGCGTATTCGTGGTAGGGAAGGGGGAGATTTACAAAGGAAGAAGGGTAATAGGTAGGGAGGAAAGGAAGAGAGGAATTGTCGGCCCTCTCACATTGGGGTTTTATAAGGGTGAGGTGGTAATAATTAGGGGTGGGAAATGCTACAATACGGGGTCCTTAACTACGTAAGATCCCCTGATCTCTTGCCATCATGCAATCTGTTAAGGGGGGTTGGAGGTGGCCTATCCTTATCGCCATGTGGCCTCTCCATAAAAAAGGATATTGGGAAGGGGGGGGAGGGGGGTTGGAGGTGGCACAGTGTGCCCCTCCCCCCATTGTAAACATCATCTCCTTCACCTACCTCAACTCTATGATTAGTTGCCTCCCGTCTCTTCTTCACCTTGATTGTCTCCTCCCTCACTCCCATCGACTCCCCCTCCCTCCGCCAATCAATGACGTTGATAGGGGGTGATAAATTTTTATTTTTATTTTTCATTAGGAAAAAACTTTATGGTGATGTCGATGAAATAAAAAATGGGGGGAAGAAATTTTGATGGCGGAATGACAACGGTTGTTATAGTTCTTGAGTTCCATAGTCCTCATGGCATTGGAAGAAAGCTTATTCCTCATCAACAACTGATGGAAATGCAAATGAAGTTTTTATGCCACAAGTGTAATGAGCATTGGTCACCTCATCATGAGGATTATTATAGCAATATTCATTTTTCTACAGCCCTTATCTTGGAAGACCCAATTCAAGACATATATGTGGGGCAAGGACATGATAGTCATGGGCAGCAAGAAGATGATGCCTATGCTGAAAGTCAGGCTGAAGATGTGATTGGGTAGCAAGGGAAAATTGGTCTAAATGCCATACATGTAACACATGTAGTTGATGAACAATCATGTATACAAGAACAAGAAGAAGAAAATGTTCTTAGTGACCAAGATGAAGAACCAAGAGATGCAGCTGTAAATGTAGAACAAGAGCATGTATATGATCATGATCTTGGATATGACCATCATTACGCTAGTGAACATGGGCAGCATGTTGATCAGTACGTCTATGATGATCAGCCACCCCATAGTCAATGTTATGATGATGATCAACATTTTCATGGACATCAGCATTATGTTAGTAGAAATGAATGTGGTAATGACTATGGAAAACCATTTTATCATGAGAAATATGACAATCATAGTGGCCAGCATGATGTTATTCGAGGAAAGATCTTAACCAATGATGATATTAGAGGACTACATGCACAAGGCTTATGTTTTAGATGTACTAAACCAATATATTCTAATCATAAAGATATATGCAAAAAAAAGGAATGCTAAAGCATTGCTGGTTATAGAGTTTCTGGATAATGGAGAGAAAGCTGAAGAGACCGAAGAGAAAGTGGATTGTAAAGACCAAGATGGAGAGTCTTACAAATCCTTTGAAGTTGATCATGATGCTTATCAGCCTATTGATTATGATAATGATTCAATAGGATTTCTTCATGATTATGAGGATGATACCTTGCATTATGGAGGTGTTGACGATCATGTTGATGATCTTTCATTCCCATATGATCCAGGGATTTACATGAATACATCTATGGATTATGGATGGGATTTATCATATCCTTTTGATCCTGTAGATGATAATAAATTTTATATAGAATACCTCACTTATGAAAGCTTTGATGATGGTTTTTCATTTTATTTGAGTGAGGGTATCAGTGCTTTGATGGATGACAACCATTTTTTGGGGATTCCTTATGATCTGGTTTGATTTTGGGATGATTTCATGTGTCTTGGAACAGGAGACAGCTTGATGTATAGAAATTTTGTGATGAATTAAATTGCTTTGACACAATCAAAATATGGGTTTGAGGGTATAGGTTGATGCCTTGGGTTACGTATTTTGTATCTACACCTCAAACACTGAATTTGGACATTTCAGTCCAAAGTTATGGGTCATTTACTATCACTACCCTCTTCAAGACAACATTCCAGATTTCCACTATTTTGAGCTCACTTTGGAGATTTTCTCAATGGCATGTTATCTTCTTCAATGGACAACTTCAACAAGGATATTCAGCATTGGCCTCTCATTTCTTCACACTTATCATTCATTTTTCCTTTCACTCTTCAAAGTTTTGAGGACAAAACTTTTGGGTAGGGATGGATTGTAATAAAGAAATTTTCATGTTGCTTTAATTAGGAAGTTAGCCTAGTTTGGACTGGAGTATAAAAGGCAAGGGGGTGCCAATGTAAATCATCTTTGATATTTTTTCCATTTTACAAACATTACATGTTTGAGGTCTCCTCCCACCATTTAAGAGGGTGAATACTCTTGTCCACCATACCTTAAGGTGCATACCATGCTGCAACCACTCATCATTTGATTCTCAGACCAGCATTGATAATATCATTTCATGCCTAGCCACCTTGGCTATGGTTTCTTGGCATTTTATGTCTACTTCTTGTATTTTTAGTTTAATGGATTCTTGTGGAAATTAGCTTCTTTACAAAGCATTAGTCAATCTAGGAAGAGCCCAAAACCATATTAGGCTCAAGCTCAAACACTAAGAGCTTAGAGCTCAAGTCAACTTAATTTTCATTAGATATCCAACAATTGTATGAGGGTGTGAGCCGCTCAAAGCCTTCCCTCACCCACGGTGTCAAGTCGTGTTGGAAAGAGGGTTGATAGCGCCAACCCTTGCTCATGAACCTTGTGCCTTGCGCCTTTGGTGCCTTATAAAAAGCTTCCATGAATTTGTGCCATCATGCAATCTAACTTTGGGACCTCAAGAGGGGCCCTCCGTTTTTAGCCCCCTCTCACTTGTTGTATCCTTGTGTGGTATCGTGATACACTTCTGCAAGCTTGTGAGCACCTTTGTGTTAGAAGGATATCCTTGTGCTGTGTTGTGAAGCCCACCTTTGTGAAATCTACCCCATGAGGCAAGCTTCATGGGAGGTGGGTTTGGTGCACAAAGGTGACATCTTTTTGTGAAAAATGGTGGTCCCTAGTGTTACCTCTCATTACTTGATTGCACATTCATCATTGGACGTGCACTTCTATTACCAACGTTGGATGAAGAAAGTAAGCCAATGGATTCCCTTGGAGTCCACTCAAGAAATGTGTTAACCCCAATGCAAAGTAAGAAAAAATAAAATTACAAAGATGCAGGGCAAAGAAAAAAAAGGAGGTCCACCGACTGAAGAAATAGGAGGAAAAATGGCCAAAAGCACAAGGATAACCTTAAAAGTTTAGGGTGAGTGCAAAAGCAGAAAGGCATATTTTAAATGCAAAGGTGCACCCTAAATTTTTATAATAGAGCACCAGGCTCCCTCTTGTGCAATTTGTAAATGTCGATAGGCATGGGTGAAGACACAATGTAAATAGGAAGGGAATAGGAAAAGAGGACCTAGGCTAAAATGGTCGAGCATGCAAAAAAGGGATGGGTGCCAAAAGGGGATTAGGGTTTTGTATAAAAGGCAAAAAGTGAATGAAGAAGCCCACTCTAGTATGTGGCCAAAACTAGCTCTCATCCTCATCCTCCTCTTCTTCTTCTTCATCTTGCTTGCTTGAGCTTATGCTTGAGAGAGGGAGTATATGAGGGTGAAGGACCCTGGTGGAGAAGCTCTCCATCTTCTCCTCTCTTCTCTTCTCTTCTCTTGTTTCACACACAACAATGGAGCATGGAGCTTAGAGCTTGAGGATTGAGCCCGCATCTTGGATTATGGAGCTATTAGAGTGCTTGAGGGAGGAGGCAACTCGATCAAGTAACATGGAGGTTAGCTCACTACACTTGTAGGTATAAGAGCATATATGGCTATGTGAGAGGAGGTAGCCATTGCACTTGGCTTGAAATGCTTGAAGAAATAGGTGGTCCATGGGTCTTGGCGATCAAGTGAGAAGCTCCCACATTTTGGTTTCCTTTAATGAATTCAAGCTTTGAGTGCTTGCGCACTCCAAATCAAGCATTGAAGTAGGGTTTGCCCTGAGAACTGATGCTTGTGATAGGTAGGAAGAGAGGGAGTTGAAGAGGTATTTGATCTCCTTTGCAAGTACCCTTTTTTTTTTTTTTTGAATTTAGGTAAGTAGATTGGATTCATGTAAGTGGTTGCTTGTGATTTGGATGCATTTAGATAAGGGAAAAACAAGGAAAATAGAGAAATACTGAGTAGGGTTTCTTCTATAATAGCATGCATGTGGAAAATAGGAAAAAAAATAGGGAAAATAGAGCTTCAAGGCATTAGGACAGCAAAGAGAGAGATGAGGGAAGTAATAGGGCAAGAGAGAAAGGGTTTAAGAATCCAAGAAGGCAGGGAGAGAGCTCATCTATGTGAGTTCAATTAAGAGAGATCTTAAGAGAGAGAGAGAGCTACAAGGCATGAGCACAGATTCATTCATTGATTCGCACTCCCGCATCTTCGAGCCCTATAGGTATGCTATAAGTGTTTATTGATACTTGTTGATCCTAGTCAGGACCCTGATTCCAATGTTAGGATAGGCGCCATGAGTGTTTAAGTGATTTTTTGTCATTCTAGACCCTCAGCAACTGTAGTTGGATAGATTCCATAGTCATTTGAGTCACGAGTCCACTCAGACAACCACAAAACTGGCGAGTTCGAGACTCGAACTCCGACCCTAGACCTAATTCATTCGACCTTGGATGGCCATCGGCACGGACTCTGATGGTCAAGCACGCAAGGCCACTCGGACTCGAACAAGCCACTCAAACTCGGACATGTCCATTCAGACCCTGGACCTAGTGACCTTGGATAGCCATCCACACGGACTCATACATCTAAGTGGTAGACCACTCGGACTCAAATAAGTTGGACTCAGATGAGTACCCAACTCGATGGTGCGTAGATCAGATGCCGTACGCTCGCGTAGTGAATGCCGCAAGGTCCCAAGAATAATAGAACTCTACTTTTTGCACAAATTACAAGGTAAAAAGCATGAACGACAAGAGCAAGAGACCAATTGGGTGCAATCTCCCCCCACGCCTTGTGTGAGCGCTCCACAAAGCATGTATTTTATGTATTATTCATCTTCAAGCTCAAATAATAGCCCAAATTACAAAATAGCAAGCTTTTAGCTTTTGAGTTTGCTTTAACACAAAAGTAGGAATAAAGCTAATGGACGGTGCCCAAAGAGCCTGGCATGCCCAATACAATGTCCAAATAGAAATAACATAATCGTGCGCCCATGCACATACAAAATAATAATAAATATCCGACGCCTCAATAAATAGGCGTGACAAAATATAGGCGCCATGCCTAAGCTATACGCCCATCAAAATATAATCCATAAATCGAATACTCGCTATCCTTCAATGCTTTCCTCCGCCACTGCTGCTATCTCTACACATCAACTGAAGCATTCACAATCGTTAGTAAAATAATACAATTAAACCGACAAAAGTGAATACCTAGCAGTCTTCAGCTACATAAATAAATCAACTGGTTAGAAATAAATCCTAACCTTAATTTATTACGAGTGCGCACTCTAAACTCATAAACGTTTATTAATTTAATATGCATTTTGCGGAATCACCCGCTATGGAATCACCCATGTACACACTAAATTAATGAAACACCCGAAAAGGACAAGCGTCCCCATCAACTTCTTGCACAAAGAATCCACTTTGTGTATGAGCCCCGGTCATCAAAGTTTACGGAATCCATCGTAAAACCTCACGGAATCCACCATGGCACGGAATCCACCGTGAAATATGCCTCCTGGCATCATACCCCCGGGGTGGGATAGCAATTGACCTCAATTGCTATTAGCTCAATGTGGAGCTAACAGAGTGGGGAAAGCATTTAAGTCTCTAGCGTGCATCCATTGTGCTTCCTCTACAGGATGGTTCTTAAATTTAACTATATATCTAGAATATCTTCGGCCAGTTCTAGTGGTCATAAAGTCAATGTCTATGATAGCTTCAGGTTCAAGTATTTCAGTCTCTTCCTCTAACAAAGGTGGGTTTTCATAAACAGGGTGTACAGGTAATTGGCCTCTAAAAGGTCTTAATAAACTAATGTGAAATGTGTTGTGAATTTTTCAATGAGGTGGTAATTCTAACTTGAATGCATTGTCATTTATTTTATGAATGATCCTAAATGGTCCATAGAATCTAGGGGCTAATTTCACAACTGGGTGTCTATCTACACTTTGTAGTCTACGTTTTTCTATTCTCAACCAAACATAGTCATCAACTTTGAAGTTCATTGCTTGTCTTTTCTTATTGGCTTGTTTGGTATATGATTGCTGGGCTTTGGCAATCATACCTTTAACCTCATCAAAAATAGTATGATGCATACTAGCAATATCATCAGCACTCTGAATTCTATTTGACAAAGATGCAACATGTGTAGATAATCTATATCCATAAATCACTTCAAACGGTGCTTTCTTTGTAGATGTGTGTGGTGTATTGTTATATGCAAACTGTAATAAATGCAAATGTGTGTCCCATGTTTGAGGTTTAGAAATAGTATATGCACGTAAGATATCTAGAATAGTGCTATTAGTGGCTTCTGTTTGTCCATTAGTTTCAGGATGAAATGCAAATGAGAAATCAATCTTTGTGCCTAGGTTAGCAAACAGAGTAATCCAAAAGTTGTTACAAAATCTAGAATCACGATCTAAAATAATAACTTTTAGCAATCCATGGTTAGTGAAAACAGTTTTCAAAAACAATTGTGTTGCTTGTGATGCTGTTAAAGTTTTCTTACATGGAATGAAATATGCTTGTTTACTAAATCTATCTACTACTGTCCAAATCATATCATGGTTAGATTTAGTATTAGGTAAACCAGTAATAAAATCCATAGAAATTTGTTTCCAAGGTTTAGATGGAATAGACAAAGGCATAAGTAATCCATACTGTTTACCATGATGTCTCTTAACTCTTTGACAAATCAAACATTCAGAAACAAAGTTAGATACATCAGTGTCCATATGCGCCCAATAAAAATCTTTAGTTAATGTACGCAAAGTAGATATGATACCTCTATGACCTTGATATGGGGGACAATGAATCTCATTCAAAACAAAAGATCGGAATGGAATTGTAACACATAATCTCTTTTCATAAAACATAAATCCATCATTATATGACAATGAATCAATAGGAATCAAGTTATTTTGAACTAATTTATTCCAATCAGCATGAAAAGTAATATCCTGATGATAAGTATCTTTCATAGCAATCAAAGAATCAAAAGATATAACAGAAATATTATGAATGGCAGGTCTTCTACTTAATGCATCAGCCACTACATTTTCTTTTCCGCGTTGGTATTGAATGATAGGATGAAAACTCTGGATAAAAGATGCCCATTTGATATGTCGGTCAGATATTTGGGGTTGGCTAAGTAAATGTCTAATACTTTGCTAATCGGTCTTAATCATAAATTCTGAACCCATTAAGTAGTGTTTCCATTGTCTTAATGCTTGTACAACAGCTAATAGTTCTTTGTCATATGTGGAATATTTCAGTTCAGAGGGTTTCAGCTTATAACTAGAATAGGCTATAGGATGATTGTATTGCATAAGTACAGCTCCTATTCCTGATCCACTAGTATCGGTCACTACTAAAAAGAATGGTCTATTAAAATCAGGCAACTGTAGGACAGGGGCATGGGTTAATGCATGTTTCAATAAGTCAAAGGATTTTTGTTGATTTTCGGACCAATGATAGACAATTCCTTTCTTCAGAAGTTTGGTTAATGGTAAAGCAAGTAAGGAAAAATTGCATACAAACTTCCTATAGAAACTAGCAAGACCAAGGAATGAGTGTAACTCATGCACGTTTTTAGGTACAGACCAATTCAATATTGCATCTATTTTCTTAGGATCAACTTTAATACCATCAGATGATACAATATGACCTAAATACTCAATTTCTGTTTTAAAGAATTCACTCTTTTCAGGATTTGCATACAGTTGATTATCTTTTAGTAACTGGAAAAACCAATGACAAATGCTCATAATGTTCTTTCTCATTTTGACTAAACACCAAAATATCATCAAAGAAGACAATTACACAATGCTGATATTTCAAAAATATACGGTTCATCATTCTACTGAACGTAGCAGGTGCATTGGTCAATCCAAATGGCATCACTAAAAATTCGTAATGACCAAACTGTGTTCTAAATGCAGTCTTGAATATGTCTGACGTATCTAGTCTCACCTGATGATAACTAGACTTAAGGTCTATTTTACTAAATATAGCAGATCCTTGCAGTTTGTCCATAAGGTCATCAACTCTAGGAATGGGATACCTATTCTTTACAGTGATCTTATTTAAAGCTCGATAGTCAATGTACATACGATAGGTATTATTCTTTTTCTTGACTAACAGAACAGGTGCACCAAATGGAGAACTACTAGGTCTAATCAATCCTCTATTTAGTAATTCCTCAACTTGACTTTGAATTTCTTTTTGCTCTATCTGGTTATGCCTATATGGTGCTTTGCAAGGTGGTTGTGTGCCAGGAATCAAATCTATCTTATGGTCTTCTGGACGTGAAGGAGGTAAACCAGGTGGTAGGTCTTCGGCAAAACAGTCTTTAAAATGTGCAAGAAATTCTTTATGCCTAGGATGCATATGATTTTCTTTTACTTGCAATTCATTCACCCAAATGAGATAGGATTTACTACTCTTGCGTAATGCACGTTTAGCTTGAGTATGTGAAAGCAGTGGAAAAACATTAGATGCATGCATACCATACAATGTAATAGGTTTTCCTTGAAAAGTAATATTCATTGAATGTGTGGAATAGTCTATATCTGGGTTATGCTGATGACGCCAAGGCATACCTAAAATAATGTCACTCGACTGTAATGGAACAACTAGAAATTTTCTTATTTCAGTGTATTGACCAATTTGAATCTCTAAGTCATGCACTTCCTGTGTACCATTATACCTAGTGCCTAAGAATGCTGCTTTGATGCGATAATGCATAGGTACAGTCTGTAACTTCAATTCCTTTACTAATTTTGCTGAAATAAAATCATGAGTACTACCGCCATCATGCAAAATAATATTTTCCTTTCCATGCACCAAACATTTCATAGTCAATAAAGAATGTGGAGTTGGCATACTTGGTAAAGTATCCGAAGGAGTAGTAGTGTCGTCCTCATCTTCAGTGAAATCAGGCATAACTTCATGTTCTTCATCGTCCATTGCTCCAAGGTAGTTGATATGGGCAAGTGGCTTCTTCGAATGGCAATTTGCTGCTAGATGTCCAAGCTGGTGGTATTTATAGCATACTATAGGTTTGGCTTTGGTTACATTGTTTGCAATGGCAAGAAGTTTAGGTACATTAGGATTTGGCTGTGGAATAGGCTTGGAATTTTGATTGACATTGGATGGTAAAGTAGGTGGTTTTGCCCAATTTTTACGGAAAGATGACGAAGAGAAATGACCTGGATTAAATCTTCTAAAATTGGAATTGAATTGCTTAGATCCATAGTTACCATTGGCTTGGAATTGCTGTGAACGTCTGTCTCTACCTCGCAGCTTGTCTTCAGTGTCGTGAGCTAGTGAAATTGCATCTTCAAGAGTAGCAGGCTTGAACATGTTAACTTCAGCGTAGTAATGCCCAAGGAGTCCAGACATATACCTGCGCTTGTGTGTCGTTTTAGGTACGTCTTCAAGCATGCGTAACTGGAGTAGTGCATTCCAAAAACGCTCTGTGTACTAAGGAATAGGCTCACGATCCCGTTGCTGAAGAAGGTCCCATTGCTTTATAGCTTTCTCATGAAATTGTGGAGGAAGGAAATTTTGCATGAACTTCTTCTTGAAATTCTCCCAGGTAGCGGGACAATCTATACTCTTGCGTACAACAGTCCACCAAAGAGATGCTCTCCACTAAATGATTAGTGACACACTTGATTTTATCTTTTTCTACATAGGTTTCCTCATGAAAGTAGTCGTCAAACTGACTAATGAATGCAAGAACAGTTTTTTCTCCTCGTATGCCATTGAAAGTACGGAATTTGAAACTTCTTTTACTTATCTTTGATTCCTTGCCGATGGTTTGAGCTTCGAGAGTTGCGTCGATGGTACGTCGGATAAGATCTTCGGATTGAGGTTCTTCTTTGTCGGTAGACGATCTTTGTAAATTTGCCAGTTGAACTTGCAATGCTTGCCTAGCCCTTCGTTCTTCATCCAATTGCATCATAATTAAGTCCAGTTTTTGCTCCATCATAGGTTCAGGTAGGTCGCCTTCAGCCATAAGATCATCCATATGTGGTTCCGTCATCCTGCAAAACTCAAAAGACCTTTCTCACTCAAAATCAAGTTAGCGGGATGAGCGTAGCTCAAGTTCGGGAATACAAGGCTTATGTATTTTTGGGTGTGGCTTTCACAATCTTTGGAAAATCTGTGTTTTATCCTTCTTTGTATGCTGAAAATGCTTCAGCAAACCTGCGTATGGGTAGAATACCTTCCAATGAACAACTTTGCAGTTCGGAGTTTCTGCGCAGGAACAGCCCTCCTATGAGTTTTAGACAGAAGTCAATTTTGACTCCAGTTGACTTGTCTGACTTGCAGAGTACCAGACTAATGTGACTTGTAGAGTTTGTTGACTTGCAGAACTTGCTTGCTTTGTCGGACTTGCAGAACTTTGATTTGTTAGAACTTGCTGAACTTGACTGGTTGTGGGTGACTTGAAGTTTGTGATGACTTGATTGATTAGAACTTATGTGATTAAGCTTGGTAGCTTAATGCTACTATCAACGGCGAAATTCGTGGGGGGGGGGGGGGGGGCGTTTTTTGAACGCAGCGGAATTTTCGGACATACTCTGAGATCTCGCGTTGCAATTTTGAAGCTTTAAGCTTCTTAAAGCTTACAAAGCTTTAATACTAAGCTTACTAAAAATAAAAGCTTTTAAGCTTGTAAGCTATGGAGCTTATCTCACTGGTTTTTGACGACTTGATGAAGAAGATGTAGGAGTGGTCCTCCGCCTCTGCAGATCGGTCCTTCGCGATCCGATGATGGAAACAGGGGTTCTTGATCGCCAGAAATCTATCTGTATTGACCGTTCGCGACGAGATTGACCGTAGAGCCCGATCGTTCCAAGAGCTCCGCCTTCGCACGAGATGGGTAACGATTGGAAGCTCTTGATCTCAGCTTCGCTCTGATACCACTGGTGCGCAGATCGGATGCCGTACGCTCGCGTAGTGAATGCCGGAAGGTCCCCAAGAACAATAGAACTCTACTTTTTGCACAAATTACAAGGTAAAAAGCATGAACGACAAGAGCAAGAGACCAATTGGGTGCAATCTCCCCCCACGCCTTGTGTGAGCGCTCCACAAAGCATGTATTTTATGTATTATTCATCTTCAAGCTCAAATAATAGCCCAAATTACAAAATAGCAAGCTTTTAGCTTTTGAGTTTGCTTTAACACAAAAATAGGAATAAAGCTAATGGACGATGCCCAAAGAGTCTGGCACGCCCAATACAATGTCCAAATAGAAATAACATAAACGTGCGCCCATGCACATACAAAATAATAATAAATATCCGACGCCTCAATAAATAGGCGTGACAAAATATAGGCACCATGCCTAAGGTATACGCCCATCAAAATATAATCCATAAATCGAATACTCGCTATCCTCCAATGCTTTCCTCCGCCAATGCTGCTATCTCTACACATCAACTGAAGCATTCACAATCGTTAGTAAAATAATACAATTAAACCGACAAAAGTGAATACCTAGCAGTCTTCAGCTACATAAATAAATCAACTGGTTAGAAATAAATCCTAACCTTAATTTATTACGAGTGCGCACTCTAAACTCATAAAAGTTTATTAATTTAATATGCATTTTGCGGAATCACCCGCTATGGAATCACCCATGTACACACTAAATTAATAAAATGCCTGAAAAGGACAGGCGTCCCCATCAACTTCTCGCACAAAGAATCCACTTTGTGTATGAGCCCCGGTCATCAAAGTTTACGGAATCCACCGTAAAACCTCACGGAATCCACCGTGGCACGGAATCCACCGTGAAATATGCCTCCTGGCATCACTCGGGTACTCTGCAACTCGAACGAGCTGTGCAAAACCCAAATTCTAGCAAATTGGACCCATCTAAGCATAGGCATAGACAACATCCTCGTAGGTCTCCAAGCACCTGGAATGGCTCAAAGGGCCACTAGACTCACAAATCGCAATCTAACAGCTAAGAGAACAACCGTGCCCATTGACCCTCTACTATGTGGTTTGATAGAGATTCAAACTAATTGACCAAACCTACTACCCCTCATACCACATGTCTAGACATCGTAGAGACTAGAATGAACCAGTTAGAGTGGCCAAACACACAAAAAGGTTAGGAAAATCATAGGTTGTACTATATTATTCTCATTGTATTTGCACGCTACATCAATTGAACATTTGATGTGCACTAGAAGAGCTGAGAACCTAATTTTGCATAGCGCACATTGAGGAGTACCCCACTAGCATCTAACTGCACATAACACTAAGGATTGCTTTGAATAACAAGGAATCCATGCAAGATAAGATAAGTTGAACGAATCCACCAGTAGGAGGAGACTCCCAAACATTGAATAGTGGCCAAGAATCCCAATCACTAAATGTTGAGAGACTTGAATCATCGAGTCGCTTAGGGAGCAACAACAACATGTACGATCAGGGACATAGCTATATCTAGCCTAGATCAATCTAATCTATACCTTGTTGCTCAAGAAATTAGTAATATGTTAGAGCTAGCACCAACCTAAAAAATGGCGATCTTAACTCGGGAGAATTCCTAGTCGGCATCCAATTAACTGATAACCCAATATCACCTACAAACCAAAATGGAGCATCACACTAGCCAATCTAGAGGAGGAGAGAAGGTTGGCAAGGAAAGCATTGCTAAGCATAGCCGCCTATCACCAAGAGCAACAAGCTCAAAAGCAAAGGCAAGACATAGAAATGTGTGAGGTCCAACGCATTTTAGCACTTGCCAACAACCGAAATAGGAAAGGACTAAACGTTGAGAGGGAGAGAGAACTAGAAGCTGATCTTATGCTAGACGAGCTTCTCAAAAAGTGACTCTTAGACAACATAGCTACTAAACTGAGCAGACCACAGCCCTAGCAACTTCATTGCTAGCACCAGGACTAGGAATCACCTTGAATTCTAGGAGCCAGACCAAGATACTTGTGGTTGCTAAGTAAGTCGACAAAACAATGACCCCTATAGCTTTGTGGAACAGTTTGAGCAAGCATGCAAGGCTAACGGCCTCATGGACCTTGCTCAATGTACATAAACTTTTGGACTTTGCCATAGACAAAGGACGGATGTGGTACACTAGCCTAGACAATGCCAAACACAATGACTTCAATAACCTCAGACATAAAATATCACAAGAACGAAGTAGCAAGTATCAAAACTTTCCCAATCATAATACCATTACCAACCATTGTAGCAATGATATCCAATGTACCAAATGTACCAAAATGCACCAAATGTCTACCAAAAGATACCAATACTAGCTACAAGCAATATTAACAAAAAGCTTTGTACCAAAAATAGCATGAGGAAGTACCAATAAATACCAAAGGTACCAAAGAATACAAAAAAACACTAGTATCAAAAGAACTAAAAGATACCAAATGCACCAAATTCAAGAACTTGATTCATGTACCATAGAGCTTTAAGTACACCGAGTACAAGAACCACCAAAATATACTTAAAAGAGACAAAGGTAGTACGAATTATCTTTTTAGCAATAAAAACAGCCAAATAGATAGTACTTAGAAGCTCCAGATGGTACAAAACCGATTTCAAAAGTAACAAATGTATCCAAAAATATAAAATGCTATAAAAAGATTAGGAGAAAATACCCAAAAAAGCACCAATTACACCAAAGGTTCAAAAAGGATGTACCAAGTTCTACAGAATGCTTTAAGTACCAAAGATCTTAAAATATACCAAAGGGTACAAGAACCACCAAAATATCATGAAAAGAATATAAGAATAAGCTTTTTTGTAATGAGAACAACCAAAGACAGTACCAAGAAGTACTGAATGGTATTAAAAGGTGTATCCAAAATAAGTACGTACTCCAAAAGGATTAAGAGGCAATAAAGTACCAATTCCACCAAAGGTTCAAAAAACACCTAATAATCCCAAAGTACAAAAAACCACCATATGCACCCTACATTTTCAAGTATACCTAATGTATTCAGGTTGAGTGCATGGATCCTAGATCCAGACCCTGTGCCAATTGCGGTAGGTTTGGGCATCACGCAATGCATTATTGATTATTGAGGTGATTGCCATACTCATAGCCATACAATCAGCCTTACTACCTAGGAAATAGATTGTAACCTTTCAAGAAGCGGGGCTCCTCTAGCTCTCCTAGCACCCAACAATTCAAAGCTAGTTGTCCCTAGGATGGACATCAACCCCACATGGATACCTAGACCACTTGGACCCATTGTGACCCATCCACCAACCAATGCTTTAATACATTATGTAGAAGAATCGAATGAGGATGAAGTATACGTAAACCCTTACATCTTATACGATGAAGAGGGTAATCCTATCTTGATGGATTTCAAACTAGTGCCAGTAATGGTGTTGGATAGGGGAAAAGTTAGAGGTCTAGGAGAATAGAACCCGGAACCCATTGCATGTTGGACTTGCAGTCACCTAGGACACATCTCATCTTGATGCCCGAAAGGAAGCAAGCCAATCGAGACAAGGTTGACTAAGATGTCTTGAGCGTGGGATCACACACTTGTATGCCAAATGTCCTAGGCAAAAACCTTCCACTAGTTTGGCTATCATGCCATCCGTACCATTGGGACTATTCAAAGTTGAGACACTTGATAGTGAAGCCATGCCAATTTTGCTGAATGTCATGACCCAAGCATAGGCAAAGCAAGCCAATATTTTATTACCTAGACCTAGCAACCTTGATGCAGCTTCAATAGGGAAGAAAAGCCATAGAAGAAGAAAAAAAAAGGCTGAGATGAAGATTACGCTTAAGATAGATAGTGCCACCATGTTACCAAAGGGGAAGTAAGTCACGAATGTAGAAGTCAAGACATCTACTCCTAAGACAAGAGAAAAGGAAAGTGCCAAGTTTGGAGAATATTCCAATCCGAGGCACCAATTAGAAGTAGTGGATAAGGTCAAGGAGTGGGTGAGAGAAGCCCAAGTGCACTTAAAGGATGTGGAACCCATTATCGAAGATGAGATCTATGAGTCTCTAGTGTGAGCACACTAGTCTTGCCTACTCAATTCAAATCAAGAGACACATCTGCACCCCACGTAACACCGCATAGACGTCATAGGTGGGTAGATTGTCCAAGATCATTCACAAAAGAGTGTAGAGCCTAACAAAAAATAGGCAGTTGGAAACTTGCTTACAATGTTGATATCAACCCCTATGACTCTACCTTTGGGAGAGTTGCAGAACTTGATGCTATGGCAAGGGTTGAAGCAATGGGTCAAATGACATGAGGAGCTTGGAGTGATCAATTTTCCTGACCATGATGCAATAACGTACATACCAAGCTTAATCTTCTATTCAATGCCTAAGTCTTTGCATATGAATGCCTTTTGTGAAGGCATAGAGATGCACACAGTCTTGCCTATCAATACATTAGGAGATGCTATAATAAAGGGAATTGTATGTTGAGATGGCAAGCTCAACACGTGCAAACATTAATGATGGACCACCTAGCTAGATGAGTCCACACATCTACACTTACCACGTTGGTAGTCATTATGACACTCACATGGCCACTGACTTATCACTTATTATATTTAGGTTGTTACACCTACCTACAACTGGCAAAGATATAGTGCCAGTCAATTAGTGTAGTCGGTTATGCACTATTTAACTTAGAAGGCAACTTTCCTTTATGTTGTATCTTATCTATACTTTGTGTATATTGTATAGTGTGGTGTGTGGAAGAAGAATAAAAAATCAGCAAGAAAACGTTTTGGCCTCCATCTCTCTTCTTGTGTTCTTGAGTGAGCTTCCTCTTGTGTATACAGTGTGTGTTTGGCGCAGTAGCTCAAGCAAAGTCCCCAACCACGCGATTCTTGACATGGTATCAGAGCTGCAACACTGAGAGAGGCTGATTTTGAAGGCTAAAGTGAAGGAGAAGAAGCAAGGTTCGAGCGAGCAAGCAACGGGTAAACAATTCTTCCACTCTCTCTCTTGGATAGTGCATGTGGAGGCACCGGAAGTAGGGTAGAGTGAAAATCTCAGATTGCTGTGGTTTTGGGCATCTAAATCCGATTGAAGCCTTGTTTTAGAGCCACAAGGTTGCGGACAATAGTTTTAGGGTACACTATGATTTCAGCTGTATTGACCGAAAGTGGATACATAGGTTACAGATTTTGAATGTGTAATTTTTTGAGGTGTTTGCAGGAAGCAAACATAAGGTTTATCTGCAAACAGGTTGCATATTACATGTACTATTGAGCAATCCATGAAAAAGATTGCTTGGTGTATTGTTGTGAAAGATTGCAGAAGACTAGCTTGCTGTGTTGTATCCTTGTTTGTGATAATGGATCTTGTATTTCTGCCCATAACGCTCAGCCAATTGAATGGCAGCTTGCAAAGATGTAGGCTTCATGGCTAGAACTTCGGATGATAAAGTAGACTCCAAACCAAATATATACTTGTTCAATTTGGCACTATCAGAGACTCCATGAGCATACATTGAGAGGTTTAAAAACTGATTTGAATACTCTCTAACCGAGAGACCACATTGCTCAAGGGCGTACCATTTCTTTTCCAAGTGCTCTTTTTCAAGGGGAGAGATGAAGAATTCAATCATAGCATTCTTTAGTGCTTCCCAAGATAAGAAGTCATGCCCAATTTTTGTCATATATCTCTACCAAGTATGTGCATAGCCTTCTAAATGAAGGGCTGCAAACTTCACTTTGACATTTTCGGGCCTTGGATAAAGGGAAAAGTACATCTCAAATTTGTCAAACCACTCCTCCAACTCCGTGGGTGAAGGATTCTCTCCTTTGAAATTCAAGATGATAATTTTCTCTTTATACTCTCTCTCATATTGAGGTGGCTACCTATTATGGTATTGCTGTCCAAAAGAGTTACCAAATGAGCCTTGCCTAGGGAATTCATTATTCCAAGTTCCTTGTGCATATGGGGTTTGTTGTCCATACTGCATACCATAACCTTGTGGCTGGAAATAATGTCCTTGAGGCTGAAAATGAGTGTTACCCATGTTAGAAGGTTGTCCGTGGTACCCTTGATGTTGTCCATGCATAGGAGTATTAAATGGTGGTTGCTGCCCATTGTTTTGTTGAGGCAAACCATGATTGGATAAAGGGCTTGGCTTATTAGGTTGAACTTGAGTATGAGGATTGTGTTGTTGTTGTTCATAGGAGTTTGGGGCTGAATTCACATGCCCTTGTTCATGCCTACCAATATTTAGTTGAGGATAGAATTGTTTATAAAATGGATTGCAACCGTGGATGTCCTCCTCATGCCTAGAGCTTGTTTGAACTTTATCATGCGGATCTTGCCCATGTGGCTGAGAATAGGCCTTTGATTGATGGGGCTGAGGCTGAAATGAAGTGGGCTATATAAAATATTTAGCCTTTAATGATTCCCTTATCTCAAATTGTTCTACCACCTTTGGAGTAGAGGGTTTGGGTTGCTCTTCAGCCAAAGGAGGGTTTGGAACATTGGGACCAGCTATAGGCAACATCTTTTCACTAAAGATAGCCACTAACTTGTCAATACCCATCCTCATATCATCAAAGCCTAATTTCATCTCTTTAATATCATTTGAGAGTTGTTGTAGGCTGTTAGAGTTCATGGAAGCATGGGACATCTCAACTCCATTCATTGGTTGATTGATAAGAGAATGAGTGGAACTTACATCAACCTCTTCATTCTCATAATACCTATGGCATATAGCTTCTTGAGGGGTTTCATGTTCATGCTCATGTTGGTATTCTCTCAACTCTTCATTGATGGTCTCCAAAATAGGATCCTTTTTCTTATTCCTTGCCATGAGTAACTTCCTATCCTGTATATACAGTAGAAGAAAAACTCAAATATCTTGAGTTCTAGTGCTCTGAATAACAAGCTCTTTAGCTCTGCTTGAAGCTTGAGAAGTCCCTTTCTAATGAACTATCAACTATTGAAAGTAGTTGAGTATATAAAATTCTATAAATAGTTTACTGTTGTTGTCTGGAAATTCCTGCAACCTATATATGCTATCTGCCAAAGCTGAAAATACCCTCTGCAATAACCAAAATGGTTGAATAATCCACTGTAGACTACAAGATTAATGGGACCCTATTTGTATACCCTATCCCAAAACCTCAATGCTAATCCAATGTCAAAAATACCATGCTAAAAATTGAATTCTTGTTCCCTTGAGTGGCACCTACACTTGAACTTTAAATGCATGGGATCCGAGACTTGAGGGGTGTGCAAATTTCCCTCTCAAGCCAGTTTGTGCTCCCCTTTAGGGTCCTTGTTAGTAGGGGAGGGTCACCTCTCTTTTGTCCTACCAACTCACCCGACATCCACTTTTCCTCGTGGGTATATACATGGCAGTTCAATGCTAGGCTCTAAAAATTAGCATGAAATGCATGGAATGAAAAGAATTTTTTAAAAATTTGACAAAATAGGCAAGAGGATGCTGCTCGAACAATTTATGATGCTGTTGTCCACGTGTTGGAGAGAGGAAGAAGAAGGCTAATGAAGCCAAGAAACTGTTCTACTTGAAGTTCATGAGATGGAGAAGAAGGCTATGGAGTCCTTTTGCATGATAGAAGTTACGAGCAAGAGATCTTGCTCAACCTTTGGCCATGGATTCTTGAGGGAAGCTTGAAGGGAAAGGGAAGAAACCCCTATTCTTGAAAAGTAACTCAAGTTTGAACCAAACTAAGTCTTGTAACCTTCGTTTTGTCCAACTTACCCCAATTTTTGGTCCAAAACTTGGTCACGAGTTGCCAAATTGATTGAAGCCCACCATTGTCCACTGGTTCATGCCAAGAACCCCCCCCTCCCCATCTTAGTCACGGTTTGTGAGAGATCTCCTTGTCAGACCATGGTTATGGAAGAACTAACTCCTATGAGACTGAATTTTAACTACAGTTTTCACTCCCTAGTCACTGCAACTAAATCTATTGTATGAAAATGACTTCTGACAGGATCTAAACTAATGCTCTGATACCAATGTAATGAAGCATTCAACCAGGAAAAGAAATCTAGCTAAGATTGAAATTGACATAAAATAAAAAAAGAACTATTGCACCAATACATCTTGCCATGTATTAATGATGAGAGTTCCAGAAATACATGACAACCATGGCTGATGCTTCATCTAGCAAGAAGGAAGCTAACAACAAGAAAAATGAACAGCCAATTTAGTGAATGAGCCAAAAGATGTCTTCCTTTAGCCTCTTGCCTTCTTTATCCTAACTCCTCATCTCCAAAGTTAAGGGTACATTTACATAGGCAAGGGCTGAATTTACAAGGGCTGGAAATTACAAGGTATGGAATTAGCGTGATTCCAAAGTACAAAAATATCAAGGTATTTTCTTTTATGACAAAAAGGAAGTAGATTTGGCGGATATTGTTATGTATGCTAAAGGAAAAGGAGTAGTTGTAGATATTGAAATATGGCATAAACGTATTGGACATGCAAATGTGAAAAGGCTAAAATTAATGCAATCCAGAGGATTGGTTACAGGGTTTCCTTCTTTTAGAATTGTAAAATTGCATAAAGTCTGTGAAGTATGTGAGTTTGGTAAGCATGAAAGACAACCCTTCTCGCATGAAAGAGAAGTGAGTAGAAAATTACTTGATGTAGTGCATACAGATGTTTGGGGGCCTACACAGAATGTATCTCTTGGTGGTAGCAAGTACTTTGTCACATTTATTGATGACTGTTCAAGGAAGTTATGGATATACTTCATGAAGGAAAAGAGTGATGTGTTTGAGCACTTCAAATCTTTTAAGGCAGCTGTTGAAACAGAAACATGATTAAAAGTAAAGTGCTTGAGATTGGATGGAGGGGGAGAGTACCTCTCTAATGAGTTTACTGGCTTTTTGAGGACCCATGGGATAAAGAGGCAATTTACTTGTAGTTAGGTATACCCCACAACAAAATGGGGTTGCAAAGAAAGAAAAAATAGGCATATTGCAGAAGTTGTAGGGGCATTAATGGCTGAAAAGAATATGCCTAAACATTTTTGTTCTTAGGCTGTCCATACTGTCGTCTACATTATGAACAGAACTCCCACAACTGTAGTTCATGGGATGACTCCTAAAGAGCTTTACTGGCAAGAAGCCCGATGCATCACACTTGAAGGCATTTGGATGTGTTACATATGTTCATGTGCCAGATAAGCTATAGAAGAATCTTGATCCAAAGGTAGAAAAATTTATTTTTATTGGACACTCTTTAGAGCAGAAAGGGTATCGTTGTTATAACCCTGTCACAGGTGAGTTTAGAGTGAGCAGGGATGCTATCTTTGATGAGATGGGCAGCTGGTATGCACCTGCTAGTGATGTATTAGATTATGATAATGATCATGACATCTATGTGTAGAAAGAAAAGCAAGAATCACGGAGTCTTAGTGTACCAGAAACATCATATGGTACTATACCTATAGTGAGCCCTTGGTCTGGAAGACTAAGGAGTAGCCCTACATCTTCAGGTGTATCTATAAGTGTTGTAAGGAAGGACAAAAGAAAGAAGAAAGTGCTAGATGATAATGATGCATCTACCAGTCATTTGGAACTTGATGGAGATTCTAGTGGTTTGGAGAGTTTGGATAATGAGCTTGGTATTCCTTCAGTCAGGACACCAGGTGTACAGAGAGCTCATAGTAATGTAAAGGCTCCATTGAGTGATCCGGTGGTACGTAGATCTAGTAGAGTCAGATACCTTGCTAAAAGATTTGGCTTTGAAGGTTATGCAGCTCACCATTATGCTTATATAGTGAAACTAGTTGAGGATGTTGAGCCCACTTGTTTTGTGAGGATGCTGTTGGTCATGCTCATTGGGATGTAGCAATGGATGAGGAGATGGCTGCATTAGAAGGCTATAAGACAGGATTTGGTACCCTTACCTAAGGGTAAGAAAGCTATTGGCTGTAAGTGGGTTTACAAAGTCAAGCATAATGGAGATGGTTCAGTTAGCACGTATAAAGCTAGGTTGGTTGCAAAAGGCTATGCTCAAATATATGACATAGATTATGAAGAGACATTCAATCCAATTGCTAGAATGACAACTGTTAGATGTGTGATTACCTTGGCAGCCAAAGGTTGGAGCTTGCAGCAAATGGATGTTAAGAATGCCTTATTGCATGGTCAATTGTAGGAAGAAGTGTATATGGCGCAGCCAGCAGGTTATGAGAATTTAGAGCATCCCACATATGTGTGCAGGTTAAAGAAGGCGCTCTATGGGCTGAAGCAAGCACCTAGAGCCTGGTCTGACAAGATTGGAGAGTATTTTATCAATATTGGATTTTGTATTTCTAATGCTGATCACTCACTTTATGTGAGAAAGGGAGATGCAAGTTTGGTCATCATAGTCATCTATGTGGATGACTTGATTATTACAGGTGATAGTGACAATGGGATTGCTGAAGTTAAAGACTTCTTGAAGAAGAAGTTTGAAATGAAAGATTTGGGTGAGTTGTTATACTTTCTTGGTATTGAGGTGATCAGATGTGATGATGGTATATGGCTATCCCAAAGGCAGTATGGCTTGGATATGTTATCCAAGTATGGTATGACAGCATGTAAGCCTCTTTTAGTACCATTGGAGCAAAATGTGAAGCTAAGTGCTAATGTTGGAGATGAGATAGAAAACCCTAGTATGTTCAGGAGGATAGTAGGGAGTTTGATTTACATGACTATCATAAGGCCAAACTTGAGCTGTGCTGTTGGCCTTGTGAGTCAGTTTATGCAAATGCCTAGAAAGCCGCATTTGGATGCAGTTAGATGTATATTGAGGTATGTGAAGTCTACTTTACATTATGGAATTTTTTATGAGGCAAGTAAGGACATACAGGTCTTTGGATACACAAATGTAGATTGGGCTGGTAGCATGTCAGACAGAAGATCTACTAGTGGATTCATGTTTTCCCTTGTAGTGCAGCAGCTACATGAAGCAGCAAAAAGCAACCTACAGTTGCTTTATTGAGTACAGAGGCTAAGTATAGAGGTGTTACTATGGCAGCATGTGAGATGGTATGGCTGCAAAAGTTATTAGATGATTTGGATGTGCAGGGAGATGGTCCAATTGTCATTCATTGTGATAACATGAGCAGCATACATTTAGCTAAGAATCCAGTGTTCCATGCTAGGACAAAACACATTGAGGTGCACTACCATTTTGTGCGAGAGAAAATACTTGCAGGAGAGATTGACTTGGTATATGTCAGCACACAGGATCAGATAGCTGACATTTTCACAAAGGCATTCGGTGCAGAGAAGCTTCAAAAGTTTCAGATCTTACTTGGAGTTGCAGAGATAGATTTGAGCTTGAGGGGGAGTGTTGAGATGGCAAGCTCAACACGTGTGAACATTGATGATAGACCGCCTAGCTAGATGGGTCCGCACATCTATACTTAGCACGTTGGTGATCATTATGACACTCACATGGCCACTGACTTATCACTTATTATATTTAGGTTGTTACACCTACCTACAGCTACTAGCAAAGATATAGTGCCAATCGATTAGTGTAGTTGGTTATACACTGTTTGACTTAGAAGGCCACTTTCCTTTATGTTGTATCTTATCTATACTTTGTGTACATTGTATAGTGTGTGGAAGAAGAAGAAAAAATCAACAAGAAAACGTTTTGGCCTCCATTTCTCTTCTTGTGTTCTTGAGTGAGCTTCCTCTTGTGTATACAATGTGTGTTTGGCGCAGTAGCTCAAGCAAAGTCCCCCACCATGCGATTCTTGACATTGTAGATATGGGAGCTGGAGTCAATGTGTTCAGCCATGCACTCCTGTAGGCTTGGGGTAACCCACTTGTGGAGACTGCAAGGTTTAATGTCACATTGGCTAATGGGATGAAGGTCAGACCATTTGGAGTGCTAAAACACTAGCCTTTGAAGATAGCAGAAGTCCAATTCTTAGTGAACTTCATATTAATCATGAAGGGAGTGGACTACGACATCTTGTTAGGCTGAGCTTGGATGTGAAATGCACGAGTGATAGAAGATTGGGGCAACATTATTATATTTTTAAGCAATAGATTGGAGGCCATGAGAGTTGAGATAGATACTTGAAAGACCACTCTAGTCGACCTAGATGCCATCTCTGCTATGTTGAAAGGAGACTCACAAGTCAGCAATTCCTATGGGCCACTAACAAAGTATATCCCTTGACCCAAGGACAAGCAAGATTGGATGCATGTGCTAGCCACCATTAATGTGTCATTCTTAAATGACAAGGAAGATTATAAGCAGGCTACTAAGGTAGCCAATGAGTCCACAAAGTCATACCATCTTAGCTGTTGCTCTGTTGCTGAAGAGTAGGATCCCGCTATCAATACCACTCTGCATGATGGCCAGGAGCTTTATCCAACACCAATGCACCCACCACATGAGCCTCCAATGTTGAACCTACCTATAAAAGTAAGAGTAGATTGAGAGAGAGGATGAGGAAGAAGTTACACCTACCTACTTACGCATATTAGTGATTGCCTAGAAGACAAATCTTTGATGCACTTATTGACAAGGAAGCTGGCTTTAATATTCTTACACACAACCGTTGGGCCCATATTGGTCAATCCCAGCAATTTCAGTAGCCTACTAATGCTAAACTGAACCCATTTGGGTGGTAGTCCTACTCACTACTACTGGAAAATTGCAAAATAGGAATCTCTATTGAGACTAAAAGCCGTTTTATTATCTTCTATGTGATGCCTAACACCAAGGCCACTGGTAAGGAATCATTGCTAGGGCGCGCATTCAAAAAACAAGCACACTACAATGTCAACTATGACTTGCAGTGCATTCACCTTGCCATTGACAATCTTTGGATAGTGATAGCTTTTAGTAAGGGTAACACGGTTTCATCATAGCCTACAGTGCCACCAATAGAGGAACCAAGTGCAACATCTAAGGAGGGGGGTCGCAACTTGTCCCAACTTGCCAAGACAAACCACTTGCAACCTAAAGGAGCGACACCCAAGACAATTGAGCAACAACTCAAATGGGTGCCCAAGTGCCAAACGCAGTCGTCTAGAAGATAAACTACACGAACTCCTAACTATGGAACATCATGCCCTAGGCCTAGGAGGCAAAGCTGGCACTACCGAAGCAGACGAATGGTCAATGCCCGATTCTACCTTGTCCCGGTACATAATCCCGATTCCGACCAGTACAAGCACGCTCTGGCTGTAACTTGGCTATGGAAGAAGGGCTCTGAGAAGAGAAAATTCATAATTCAGGCTCTGACATAGCCGGGTTGGCTATGGACGAGACTGTCTGAAGAAGGGCCCTGAGAAGAGATGCATCATTCATGCTCTGATATATCCTGATTGTGTATTGAGGAGGCTGTCTGAGCAGAGGAAAAATCCTAATTCTAAATCTGATTGCAGGTAAGGTGCCGAGCAGAGAGAGGATGCATAACCTGGGCTCTCATTGGCCAGGGCTCTGGGCTCTGTTGCTGCTGCTGTCACCATGGCCATCGTCTGCGGGGTCAGTGGTGGCGCCACCTCTCCCTGTGCTGCCGATTCCTTCGGCCAAGCAGCTCTCATGGCAGGCTGGCGAGCGCGCCCTGTTCTTCCACTTCGGCATGAACACCTTCACCAACTCGGAGTGGGGCTCCGGCAAGGCCGACCCTTCCCTCTTCGGCCCGTCGGCCCTCGACGCCCAGCAATGGGCTTGGACTGCGAAGCGTGCAGGCTTCTCTCGCATCATCCTCACCGCCAAGCACCACGACGGATTCTGCCTCTGGCCTTCTCAGTACACCAACTACTCTGTTGCTAGCAGTCCTTGGGAAAATGGTTCTGGTGATGTGGTTGCGGCTCTCGCTCAGGCTGCACAGGAGGAGGGCTTGTCTCTAGGGCTCTACCTGTCACCCTGGGATCGCCATGAGAGCAGCTACGGCCACACCCTGGAGTACAATGAGTTCTATTTGGCCTTACTCAGAGAGCTTCTCACCGGGTATGTCACTTCCTGAAGTCTTGGTCATATGAAGGTGCTGTAGGTTGATTCTTCTTTTTTGTGAATGGACTCCTTCGGCCATGATTGCCTGATGTCAAGGCCACTTTTTAACAATGGCCAGGGCATACCACATGCATGTATGCGTGCGCGTGTGCCGCGCACGTGCACACACACAACCATGCCCATGTTGGATGGACGGAAAGCCAAATAATCCTTTAGACGCCTGCAAGCAATGCAACCTGCAGAAGTGAAGAGACTGAAATGTGATCTGATGTCAGAGCCAAGTGCCACATGTGCCACCAACACCACCATGCAGACATGGCTGTCTCTACAAACTAAACATTGACTGGTCAGAATTAAATTATCTCAGTCCTCTCTTAAAAAGGGAGAGTAGCAATGCCATGATTCGGTCTAAAGCATAAGCCAGACGAAGGCATTAACCTAATCATATTTATGCCTTCTTAAGACATTGGAGAAGGGGATCTGACCTCAGATACATTAGTATTTGGTTAGAAGCTTTTCAAGTATGAATGAAGGTGAAAATGCATGCAAGCTGGTTGTGGTGAAGAACAAAGAAGTCACGAACAGCAGAGTTAGTTGACGAAAGCAGTTGGGATCAAATCAAATAGGAGCTAGTAGCTGGCATCTTTTGTCTCACACAACTCCAGCTTGGATTTCCAAATCACAGTAGCAAACTTTCAA
Source organism: Lygodium microphyllum (assembly GCF_053477565.2). Classification (NCBI taxonomy): domain Eukaryota; kingdom Viridiplantae; phylum Streptophyta; class Polypodiopsida; order Schizaeales; family Lygodiaceae; genus Lygodium; species Lygodium microphyllum. The sequence goes on along the minus strand of NC_141156.1, from coordinate 30,438,762 downwards.
AGTGCAGTAGCTAAATTTCCTCTTGTTGTAGGACTGTGCTTTGGATGTGCACTGACCAGGTATTTATAAATCGACAAGATCTGCATAGCCTTTATATTTGATGGAGCAAGAGAATCAAAAACAATATTTCATCATATTGGATGTTAGTACAGTGTCTAACATTAAATGAGCAGTGAAATTATCCTTGTTGGAACTTGGTGGTGGTGTTGTTTTAGTCATTTGGTTGCGAAATGGTTTGCTGCTTGAGAAGGATCGTAAGTAACTTTGCTGCTTGAGAACTTCTTTAAATAACCTGATGTGTTTGTTTGCACTGACTCTTGCCAGGTATGGCCCTATTGCAGAGGTCTGGCTGGATGGAGCCAAGGGAAAGGATGCCCCTGACATGGTGTATTTCTTTGAAGGATGGTTTAGCATCATTCGGCAGCTTCAACCAGGGGCCATCATATTTTCAGATGCTGGCCCTGATGCTCGATGGGTTGGCAATGAAGATGGGCAAGCAGGGTCCACTTCTTGGGCTATGCTGAATGGTTCAAGCATAACAATAGGAGGGCTGTTAGATGCAAGGTACAAGTTTTGTCCCTTCCACATATTGTTTTCCTGTTGATTACTCATTGAGGTCCAAGAATCTGGGAGTTATGTAGATGTTGCTTGTTGATCCTTGATCTTGCAGTTACTCAGAACAAGGGGATCCGCATGGCGTCGATTGGGTCCCCGCAGAGTGTGATGTATCAATTAGGCCTGGATGGTTCTGGCATGAGACTGAGCAGCCTGACTCAGTGAATTCACTTCTTCAGATTTACTATGAATCTGTGGGGAGAAACTGTGTGCTTTTGCTCAATGTGCCTCCCAATACCACAGGTCTTATTTCGGAGCAAGATGTCGATGTGCTCAATGGTTTCAATCAGGCTCTTGAATCCATTTTTTCTGTGAACCTGGCTGGTAATGCTTCAGTAACAGCTGATAGTTTTTGGGGACCCAAATTCGCACCTAGTCAAGTTTTGACTGAAGATTTGTCCACCTATTGGGCTCCTGAAAGTGGCAAGACCTCAGGCTATTTGGAGTTTGATATGGGCATTCCGATCTCCTTTAATGTGGCAAGGATGCAAGAGGCTGTGAGTATGGGTCAGCGGGTGATGCAGTACCATGTAGATGCCCTGAAGGATGGGGTGTGGATTACTATTGGGAGAGGGACTACAATTGGATATAAGAAACTTGATCTGATGGACAGCACGGAGGCTCAGTTTGTAAGGCTGTACATTGATGAGGCCAGAGCTGAGCCTCTCATTGCCTGTTTTGGTCTACATCTTGATTCTATTACACAGCCAGAGCCACGTACACTACCCTACAGGTTGAGAACCAGGCAAACTAGTGCTATGCGAACTTCTCGTTGGAATGACAGCTAGCAAAAGAACAGTATTCCATTTCACTTTACAAAACAGAATTATCTTCCACTCTCTAATTATGTACAAATTGATCATGGGCTGTAGAAATTTATATGAATATTCTTGCAGGCTAAAAAGCTAAAATATCTTTTACTTACAGATACACAGAGCTCTGCTTCAAGAACAGAGTTTAATAAAGATGTTGGCATATGCATTAAGGTGCCAGTGAGCTACTAGCTTGTGGCGTGTAAGGTTGCCATTTCCATGACAATAGCTAGTGGCATTTTCAAACCATGTTTAGCTTTGCTTGTTACACTTGCCAGCAGCTGGCAGTGTGGTTCTTGTTGTTTGTGAGAAGATAGGACTTGTATACGCATGAATGTCTTGTTAATAACTTGTTGTGTATGCTTCTAATCACACACCTGTGGTTACAGGGTTTGACTTATTTTCTTCATTGATTGGCTTCTGAAACAGTCCCTTTCAGATTCCTTGCTTGAGGACATCGAACTGCATCTTTAACATATCCATATAAAGATTATAAGCACAAATTTTACGAGAGCGCAACTGTACTGGCAGCATTGTAGATGAAACCAGCAATTTTTGTCTACGCCAGATACCAACCAACAGTGATTTTTACTCAGTGCAGTAGCCGGAAGCATAGACTGGAGCAGAGTGGGAAGGGACTGAGAGCTGCGAGTGTTAGTAACTTCACGCATGGGCAATAAATACCCATTTACTCCCCCAATAAATGCTAGATATGGCTCACCTGCATGCATGCTGGAGTGAGCCAACAGGGGAGGAAACACTTCAGAAGTGAGCTGAGTGATGCAGAGAGGTAAACTAGAACACTGATATGTGATGTATCTTCCAAGGACAATCTTCAGGCAGTCAAAATGCCTGAGGTGGACGTGACAGCTGTAGCCAATCAAAAGCAGGTACAATGAAGTGTGTAAGGCAACCATTGCTAAGTCTGGGAAAGGGGTGCACAAAGTCTGTCACCTTTGCTCTTGACAGGGGTTAGAGAAAGGTACGTTGAGCTTGTCAACCCAGATATGTTTTTTTACTTCTTTGGTCGTCGTCCTAGTGAGGACAAGTTTGTTAGATGGTTTAACATCACATATTAGGGAAAAGCCACCTTGGTCTAGTACAAGTTTGCTGGGAAATGTATGGGAAAGCTACAGGCCGAACGCCGCACATGCATTCTCTAGGACCAGGGAAATGAACCCCCAGAGTATCCAGAGCTCATTGGACCTCAAGGCTTTGAAATTGTCATTGAACTTCGCTTTTTGGCTTTCCCTGATGCTTACTATCATTGCAGGGAAAATGGTAATTTCGCCCAGTCATGTCCGAAGAGGGCTGTTGCCATGGATTAGGAGGAGAATCAAGAACCCTCGAAGATGCAACAGAAGATCGACACGAAGAAGCAAGCATTGCATGGGTTGATCTGAAGAAGCAAGCCTATATTCGTGGTCCTTCGAGAGACTAAGGGGGGACAATGCTCGCAGTGAAGGCAAGTATTCAAATGGAGCATCTTGTGGAAGAGCGATGATGGGAGTTGTGTTGCTATCATCAATCTATTTGTTGGGGATGAATCTCTCTTTTGGTGCTACCTATTCATGCATCGAAAACTTCCGCGACCAGGGCTGAACAACGGAAGGCTATCTCCGGTAGACTTTTTCGTGCACCTTCTCTGATGACAGGCGTTTGGAAGGAATATGACGTGAAGGAGCGAAGATCAATCCCATGGAGGGTGCATGATCGAGGGTGAGAGGTGAAGCTTGGGATGAAGCTTTAGCGTGTCCGCATGAGCTTCGGAAATTGGCCTTGCTAATGATGAAGACTCTGGCTATACATCGCATAATAGACACTGTGTCAATCAGCGACGAGCAAGCCAATTAGACGGATTCTATGCACGATGGATTTGTGGAGGCTTCAAAATTCACCCCTTGGGTGAACCCCTTTGAGCAACTTAGTATGCCCGCAATTATAATATTTACTTATTTTCATGGCTTAATCATTCAACAAATTAGGATGGACAAATACTTGAGGCTAAATATGAAAATTATTTAGAAAATTATAGCCATGAGCACTTTGAAAGAAATGGAGAAATTTTGGGGGTTGGAGATGGGCAAAGTATCATCTCCCCTCATCCACCCCAAAGGAATGTATTTTAACTCAACCTAAGTCTCTCCAAGGATAATCTCAATTACAACCAACTTGAGAGTGAGGAGTAGTTCTCACTCTCACAACAACATACAAAAATTTTACATGCACACACATACCATAAACATATATTTGCTCTACGGAATAAGATAACTAATGTCTTTACAAATTGAGAGAAAAATAGCCCTTTTGTAAGGTGGATAAGCAATACATTAAATAATATGGCTTCTTGATTTTGTAATGAAAGAAGAGTTTGAGGTGGAGATGATGTAATAAATTTACAAATTTGTTGTATGATAAAACGACAATGAATGTTGTAATGAAAGAAGAGTTTGAGAAGGAGATGTTGCAACAAAATCATAGATCTATTGTCCTATAAAACATTGGCGAAAGAAAAGGGAATATGGAGGTATTTGAGAATGATGAAGTGAAAGATGATGATGGAGAGGGTTAGGGTCAACTTTAGGCTCTATCTTTTGCTATATTGTACATGAGTGTACAACCAAGGAAAGTGATATAGAATGAGAGGAAATGAGCTCTTTTAATAGGAGAAAGAGAAGAATAAGTGAGGTTGGAAGGTGATAGGCGATGGTCCCATGACATTGAAATTGAAACATAAAAGAGAGCGAATTTCCTTTGTGGAAGTCGATTAGGGTAGGATGGTCAATTATGATTCTAGCATTGTTGAGGACCTTGAAGCAACAATTCGACTAGTCTCATACTAAAATTTATCTTGATGAGATGCATTACTTTCTCTCGCTAGTTCTGTTTGTCGCTTCACGTATCCATGCATCATCAAAACTATCTCCATGCACAATGCATATATTATGTAGAACAAGGCATGCTGCCACCATCTTCGGGACATTTTGTAAAAGCATGTCACATCTCTTCAACAATATATGAAATCGTGCTTTAAGGATGCCAAATGCCCTTTCAACTGGCATACGAGTACTTGATTGTATGTAACTCCAATGATAATGTTCTGAAGATAGTCCATCCTTACCACCCTTGAAAGGAGGAAGCATCCAAAAGCGTGTAGCATAAGCACAATCACCTAGTAGATAGTATTGTCCCCAAGCTTTGTTTATGCATCATTTTTCTAGGTATAAACCTTGAACCAATCGTGCATAGAACTTGCCTAGCCAACATCATAGTCCCAAACAACACAATTGGCTGCCACACTTATCTGTAGAATAATTGAGTGGAAGCCCTTCCTATTAAAATAAGCTTCATGGTTCTCTCTTGGGGCAATGATGGGAATATGACTACCATCTACTGCACCACCAACATAAGGTATACCTCGAAGGGCTTGAAATGCATCTGCATTTTTTTGCATTTGTTGTGATGTTGGCCACTTTATGTACATACCATGCAATCCACATGCGGCTAGTGCATCATAAAAATCTAGAATAACCATATGTGTAAACAAAGTTGAGACTTCGTACAAATAAGCTATGAGTTCCAAATTTGAGCCGCTTGCCAAGCGATCCAGAGCCATATAGACCCACTTCTCCATATGTATTGCTCTTCTATAGTTCGTGTTCTTGCGTTGCATTTGTGGAGCTAACTTCACGATGAGATATTCAAATGTACGCATGCTAACTCGTAACCTGCTTTTGAATATGTGGTTTAAATAACTCCCCAGAAGCCCCTGCTCCATAAAAGTTTGCGGTCTTGGATAGGCTCATCGTGACCGTTGATCATGACTTCATTGACCTATCCTAGCTCGACGTGCAACGTAACCATGAGCCATGCACTCCATTAAAGTATGCAATTGCATACTGTCATCGTCCCCATCATCCAAATCACTTAACAATAGCTGAAACACTGCCATGACAACAACTATAACATCGATGATACACATTATCAAAAGACTTTCGTCGTTCATTCACCTGTCAAATGATTTGATGAAACTCTATGAGACAAGTGAAGAGAGATGTATAGGTAGACTACAAAACATTTTTTTTGAAAAAAGACCTCATGAAATTTTTACCTACTTTAAATTCAAAACAAGAGCCAATGTGTAATCCTACAAAAGTATGTTATTGTGAGGCTAGTGTGTACCAACAAATTTAACTATAAGTGATAATAAGTTGTCTTGTGAGCTTCGTGCACCAAATAATCATTCATGGCTTAATGGGCTAACAACATTCTCATGAAAACCTTTCAAATATGTTGAAGTTATGGAGTGGCATTGTATCGATATCCAAAAACCCTAGATTGGTTACATTCCATTCATGAATGATGCATGATGCAGTGCTCTCTTGTGCAGGAGAGAGAGAGAGAGAGAGAGAGAGAGAGAGAGAGAGAGAGAGAGAGAGAGAGAGAGAGAGAGAGAGAGAGAGAGAGAGAGAGAGAGAGAGCATTCATGCATGATGCATATACGATTATGGCACTAGCAATACATGTTTAATCATTCCAGAAATTCAGATTATCATCATTTCAGAAAATCCAAAACATGATGCATCATTCCAGAAACACAATTAAAGCATGATTATCATGATGCATCATGGTGCATGTTTAATTAAACTAGAAATTCGAAGTTCATAGGTTACAGACATAAGGAGCAATGAAGGACATGTTGAGAGCAATGAAGAAGATGATGCATGTTTAATTAGACCAGAAATTCAAATGATGTGTAACGGGGGTTGCCCTTTTAAAAACATTTTGGCCCTTCTGATTGGCCAACTCAGCTTTACCCGGGCGGCCCCTCCCCCATGTGTAATGGGCCTAAAATCTTTGAATTTCTGAAGCGCCAAAGTGACAAAACCTTTTCACAGTTCCGATTGTTGTCAGTGTCGACAATGAGTAAATCCTAATTTTCTATCGTTTCAACACTGAAGGCCCAAGGGTCCGTGTTCTTCTCAGCATCCATATAATAAGATTATACCTATTTCGGCCCACGAGTCACCCACCAACCTCCAAGCCTCAGTGATATTTTAAAGATTCAACATTGTACATTATCATCATGGCCTGCTGGCGTGTTGAACAAACACAAGCACACAATGGAATACCCCCCCCCCCCCCCCCCCCCCCCCGAAGGCTCTTCGCTTAGCCCGTGAACGATCCACTAGAGATATTTCAAGCCTTTCAAGTTGCAGTGCATGATCATTCATCATTGTTTGTCGAGTCATGTGATTCGTCAGTTATATCTTTTATTGTTCAAATGCTAATGGTTAATATCCATAGCTTTTTGTTGTTGTGTGCTCAACGTTGACCATGGAGGTTGGGGCTTGCACTATTCGTCACAGCCTGTGGGTTTGAATCCTTGATGGCTTAGGATTCGAATATTGAGCTTCACTCTTTAGCCTTCATTATTTAGTTGGTGTTTAGGATTGTATGTAAGACCCAAGTTGCTGCTTCAAAGCTCAGTGCATTGGGGCATTAGGGCTATTTATGTTTGCTTTCACAATCCACATTGTCATGCCATGTTGCCCATCCACATTGTATATGATCCTTCATATATAGAAGTGTAGAACTGAGGAGGAGATTTATTAAAACTCAAAGCTTGCTTGCAAATTATAAAACAGAATAGTGAGAAGGGAAATATTTTATGTCTAGGAAGTAATAATCGAAGATGGGAGTCAATGAGTTATTGGTTTGGATAGGGACTTAATCAAAGTAGGACTGAACCCAATGGCAAGCTTGTTTGTATGAAGTATCACACTTATAATTTACAAAATTGAGGACTTGGGAGCACTAAAGTTAATAGAAGGTATTACAAAGCTTATATCACCCTCCTTAAACTCCTTCTACTTGATGAAGGTGTCATGATAGGTCTTTCTGCGAGCTTGCTGGCTTCTATACATTGTAGGGCCATCCTGCGAGTCTCATCCAGACATTCTAGGTGCAAAAGAGGGCATTGCAGGGACTCGTCATCTCCCAAGCGCTCTTTGATAGGCACCTGCAAAGGAGGGTACCTCTAATTTAATAGGGAAGACGACTTCTGTGCCATATTTGATACGGTTGGAAAGGGAAAACAAAAGGAAAATGTTAATCCAAATGTCAACCTAGAAGTGAATCCAAATATAGATCTTAATGTCAATCTAGAAGACAATCTTGATGTTGATCTAGATTTTCATCATAAACTCTTTTGGTGATACTCTAGAGCATGATAAAGATGAAGACAATGAGTTTGAAAATGAAGACGAGGATAATGAAATGGAGGATGATATAGGAATGTTTGATATGCTGTCAAGTAGCACTCACAAGAGACTCCACAACAACATCAAAAGAGTAATTTCAAATAGAATGGACTAGAAAATATCATTTTTAAAGCGTGTGGTAGATGGAAAGAATGAGTATATGAAATGTGAGTGGTGTGAGAAGTTTAGGGTCAAAGGACCATGGGGCAAAGGAAAGGGATGTAAGACCATGTAGCTCAGAGAAATTTGGAAACATGTCATCTCTAAGGAGCATCAATAGGTACATGCTAGACACGATGTTGATGTAAAGGGAATCAAAGTATCCACACGTATCAAAGCAATTAATGATAGAAAGAAGGAGAGAATAACTACAGTAATGAAACTCATGTACTTTGTGGTGAAAGAAGACTTGGCAATCCAAAATTTTGTTAAGATTTTTGAGCTTGCTTATACAATGGTTGGCATTAGAATCAATGCCTTCTTATCATGATTATTCATCTTATACTAACATTATGGTTGGTAAGGAGTTTGCTTTCTCTATATCATAATATCCATATACATTGCAACTTCAAGAGCTATTGTCAAGTCCTTACTATGCCTTAATGGTAGACGAAATAATTGACATGGGTTTCAAGGGTTTAGAAAAGCACTTAATCATTTATATTTCATTATTATCCTCAGAGGAAAGAGGTATTTGCAATACTAATCTTGGTTGCTAATGGCATTGCTCAAATGAAGTTTGATGCTATCATACTAGTTTTAAAGGACATTGGTTTGAGCATACAATGTCTTGTTGGCATTGCCATTGATGGAGATAGCTCAATGTTGGGTTGTCATGAAGGCTTGGTTGCAAAACTACAAAGGATAGTGCCTCATTTTATTAGCACACATTGTATTGCTCATAGAGAAGCCCTTGTCATAGCTGATGCAGCTTAGTGTTTTCCTTGCCTTTCTTATATCGATAAAATCACAAACAAGGTCTTCTCTTGGATAAATACTTCAAGTTTATGTCATACAACTTTTGAAAGTCTTTTACAAGAAATGAAGATACAAGTTTTGGAAGTACTTCAAATCCATGATGTTGGATGGTTGGCAAGATGTAACGTAATGGAAAGGTTATGTAAGCTAATGCCTGCAATTTTGACATTTTGGAAAGACAACACATGTGCATGGTATCACAAGTTAAGATGTATGCTTGTTGATGTCCGAAAGGACTTAAACCTCCTAAATAAGAAGTTTCAAGAAGATGCTTTGGATATCATGACAATCACTCCTATCATCAAAGTGACAATAAGATCTCTTAAAGGAAGTTCTTAGAGCAGCCATTTGGAGCAGGTACATCATATCTTCTCAAGTTTATGAATGACACAAGAGATGATTTTTTATGCATGTAAATGAGAATGGGGAAGAATATATACATCTTCTCTTCAAAAAAATGCATGGACAAGATAAAGCAAGTGTTGCTCTTGATAATGGAAGGGGTGATGTTGATAGTTGTGTTCAACTTCCAAAATAATTTGTTGGAAAGATTATAGATTGTGTGAATGAGTGGTTTTTAGATATGTATGTTTTTGGTGCAACAAGATTATTCTATTTGCAACATCCTCAGGGAAGTTACTGTATGTATATCCTCTACATCACGTGCATTCAAGGCCTATTTATAAATATCCTTATCTATGATTTTTTAAATAAAATATAACCCTTTTCTATTCAATCTGTAAATAACCCCTTTATATTACACCCTTCTATATGTAAAGAAATGTATAAAAATAGTATTAAAAAATAACTTATTTTGAACCCACGTGATGCACACATATATTCATGAGTAACTTACCCGAGGCAACATCTTCCACATGATCCAAAAGAAAGAGAAAACAAGGTCAGATAGGTTACTTGCAAAAGTTTAGTGGTTCTATTTAAGATACTCAAGGATGCAAAAATAAAATCTATGCATTCACTGACACACTAAATTTTGGATGTGAGAGAATGAGTATGAAGGATACAAGGCATGTTTTCTCAAGCAATTTTGATTGGCAAGCAATATATTGAGACTTGACGAGATAATGGCAAGTTCTTTTAGTTCTTTCTACTTCATCAGTAGCATGTGAACGAGGCTTCTCCAAGCAGAACATAATCAAAAGTGATCATTGCCAACTATTGAAGGTGTTGACTCTTGAGGTGTTATTGTGAATTCCTCTTATTGGCCTTGACATCAAAAGGATTGATTGGGCCTTGGTCTATGAGAAATGGGAGTTTGTAAAGGCACGAAGACTACTTGATTTGTAGTTTTTGCTTGTTGCTCACCTTGTTTTCTATCATGATGAACTTTAACAATTAACTATAATATACAAAGGTCTAGACCTTGGTCTTTTTTTTTCGTCTTAAGAATATGAAACCAAAGTTTTTATTGTAATTTTCCACACTAGTTTATACTTGTTTTCTGTATCATATATTATAATTTTCCACACTAGTTTATACTTGTTTTTTGTATCATATATTATGGGACCTTACTATCTTATATTAATTGTGCTCTCTTAAGTTCCATCTAAAAATGCTTTCTTGTGAGCTTCTTGGAAGTTGACGCCTAAATTTAGAGCAAAGGCATCAAAATGAAGCTCAAGAAAAAGAATAAAGGCGCCATTGATTTTGTCTTGAAGCCCAACCTTGGGCGTCAAATTTAAAGCTAGATCTCAACCCTCTCTCTCTTGAAAAAAGGCCATGATCGACTCTTTATCTCCTAAAAGAAAGCCATGTTATAGTTTTTCTCATCATAAATTTATATGCCTCCATCCAAATTAGAGCGTTTGATTCCCCAACCATCTAGAAATTCAAAACCCCCTCCTCCCTTGATTTTTACAAAGAAAATGTGATCAACAAACCTAACAACCACGGTCCTTCTCTTAAGAGTAGGACCAACAAATGTATCTCTTTTGGGATTGCCCACAAGTCAACTCTATTTGGAAATCAAATATGCTAACATGAAAGATGCCATTACCATGCAGGTTGCCCTCTTTGGAAACAAGGATGCACTACACGACCAATCCCTTGGGCTTATTCATGTGGTTTGGGCTATTATGCTAAGATTCATGTAAAATTTTTGCAATGGCTTGTTGGTTTTTGGAAGAAAATCTATGCTATTTCTAATTGATAGATGCAAGGAATTAGTGGATATGTTGCTTCCTACAGTCAAGATTCAAGATGATGAGATCTCAACATTGGATCATTATGCATTTTTGTAAAAATTTTGTTAAAAAATAGCTTTAAGGTGTTGCCTTGACACATTACCTTGAGTAATTAATGTATTTACTTCTTAGTTTTTGATAATATATCTACCTTTATGCATTTATTTTAAAAATGACGACTTTTGTAGATGTAGCAATTGGCTATTTCATATATATTCATGTTGTGCATAGTTAGTTTGCCAAATGGAGCTATGTCAAATACTTGTAAGTTGCACCAAGTAGAGGTGAATAATGTATTTGTATATACAGACTCAATATTTGCAATTTTTAGGAATGTAGCTTTTGAACTGCAAATGTTGACTACAAGAATGTTGTGAGACAGCTTGATTGATTGAACATGATGGATTATAGATGAAAAAGATTAATTAAGAGAAATATTCAAGGAAAAAAATTGTTGTTATTTGCCCATAATTAGAAAAGTACAATAGAATTTGACGAGGAAAAGATATAATTTTTTGCAATTAATTGTAATGTAACATTTATGTAGTCTTTACTACTTAATAAGTATATGAGGTTTCTTCAATAATAAAGTGGTTAGTAAGTCTTCAAGTTAGCATGCTGCAAATGTTCAACATGTAATGCTTTAGAAATTGGATATGTGTACACCAAGTATTAAATTAGCAAGATGTGATGCTCACAAAATTATACAATATATCCTAGTACATGGTGTCAAAAATGTTTCTAAAAGTCTAAATTGCTTAATGGAACAATGAAAGTCACTTGTTACTAACATCTTGTAGAAGTTCTTAGATGCTAAAACTAAGTGAAATTATACTTTTAATTGCAATTCTAAATATCTCAATAGCATGCAATGCCTTAGGTAGGGAATTGATAGCCTATTTAAGAGAGGGTGCTTTGACGAGAGAGAGAGAGAGAGAGAGAGAGAGAGAGAGAGAGAGAGAGAGAGAGAGAGAGAGAGAGAGAGAGAGAGAGAGAGAGAGAGAGAGAGAGAGAGAGAGAGAGAGAGAGAGAGAGAGAGAGAGAGAGAGAGAGAGAGAGAGAGAGAGAGAGAGAGAGAGAGAGAGAGAGAGAGAGAGAGAGAGAGAGAGAGAGAGAGAGAGAGAGATTAACATCTGCAAAAGGCCAAAGTAGCCTATGAGACCTAATAAGCATATAGTACAACTATAGTGATGTCTCGTCAATGAGTATAATCAAAGTAGGTGAATTAGAAAATAATGATCTATACCAAGAGTAAAATTGAGTACTAAAAGAGATAAAACTGAGAGTAAGAATCAAGTCTAGAAAATTAAATATGTTGTAGCCTTTGCTCATCCCAAGATTCCCCTCATATGGTGCTACAATAATTGCTCCCAGCAAAATGGGATTGAGATATCTCAATGGGTATATCCTATAGTGGGCTTAGAGATATCTCACTTGCCATAGCGATACAATTCACTACAAGGTGAATCCATGTAAGGATGAACTCCTTGTGGCTAAGATAGTGGATGCTAGTGGAGAAGGAGCCATGATGGTCACTAGTATGATAAACTTTGTGAGCACCCTATATCTAGATGGATTTAAATATACTCTCCCTATGGTGGTATAGCTCAAGCAAGAACAATTCTAGGTACCTCTAGTCCTTGTACTCCATGAATCTATGTGATGGCCCAAAACCCTCTAGAAATAAGCAATGGTAGTAGATAAGGTACCGACATATGTAATAGCCCAAAACCCTCTCAAAACAAGCAATGGTAGTAGACAAGGCATTGAAATGTGTAATGCTCCTATGAATTTACCTCAATCCAAAATAGCTAGCAAATCCAATCCTTCGATACCCTTATGTCCCCATGTTTTCATTAGAAGTTTTTTGTGATGAAGTAAGAATTTGACCAATAGTGCATTGAAGGATATGTGAGAGATGTTTGTTATGAAAAATAGATCCCATGATTTATGTTAGGATTTATTTTATGTGAATTTTTATTTGGCAATATTTAGCATGATCGTGATTTGTCACACTTGTGAACGTGTGGCACTAGTTGCATTGTGCAAGGTGGATGTCGAGTAAATTAATGTGTTTTATGCTAGAGCGACTAGTGGATTATTATTTTTGAGTGAAGCGCAAGTTAGCACAAAATAATTATTTATTTATTCTTGCAACATTTGTATTAGAGTGCAGTGATTGGTCTATGCATTGCTTTCAAGGTCACCATCAAGATCAAGACATCCATTCATCAACAATGTCTCCTCCATCTTTACCATCAAGCATCATTGAAGCATCTATGAGATAAAGCTTTTCTCTAGTAGTTTCTTGCTTTGGAGCATGGGAGTGGTCAAGTTCATTATTTGCTAGGTGAAAGAGGTCTTATTAAGGTTTACTATTCTACTCTCCTTGTTTTTCCATTCCTATTTCTTGTTGCTAAACCACCACATCAAGTGGTTTTGCCTCTTCTTAAGGCAGTTTTCCTCAAGAGAAAGATATAGTTAAATTTGAAGTCACGACTCTGTTACTACTATCAATGTGGTTCCAAAACCACTCTCTTCATCACAAATAGCTTCAGACTTGATGAAGGGATGTTGACATCATCATTGCTAGGCTGACATAGTCCAACAATTGCACTGTCTACTACCTTTTGCAATCATTCATTTTGGGAGGGGGGGAGCATTGATTATCATGATTGTACAATTTATTAAGCTCTCATAATCTTATTAAAAATCTTTGATAATAAAACTTGGTTAAAAAAAAATCTTATTTAAATTTTGGCTAGCAGCCATCTATTTGAAAAGGGGGGAGAGAGGGGTACTTTAATAACCCCCTTTCCCAAAAAACCCTTTTACCATCACTCTTTTTACCTCGTAAAGGCAGTTCCTGTGCAAATATTGTGTAAGAGTTCTTGATATTCTCCACAAGAATTCTTCAAAGGCTTGTTCATATGTAGAGGAGTATCAACATTACCCAGCATTAACTCTTTGTCCACACGCAATAAATTTATTTATGCGGGCTTTCTTAGAAGTTGTTCTTATGTGGGACTAGTTCAAGAAATTATGCCTTTGATTTGAACAACTTAGGAGTTTTGATATAAGCTCTCATGGGAGAATTGGTGCCATCATCACCTATGCTAGAAGGTTTTGATACTCCACTATTGGCACCTATCATGGATGAGAGACTTGATCATTTAGCTATTCATTTAGAAGATGAACGCAAGGAGTATATTCACTTACAAGAACAACTTGCCACACTTAAGAGGTTGTGAGAAAACTATTCCAATGAAATTTCTCTTGTCATATATTAGACATTCAAGCTTGATGCAAAGATTCAATTCAATGATTATTTTCATGATGAGAAGTATTCACAGCAAGAAAAGATAAAGTGTGTGTCTCATCATATGGTCAACAAAGCATCTTTATAGTGGAATGTTGTACACAAAAGCATTGACTACCCCACTCACTTAGGAAGATTTTCAAAAGAAAATTTTGGTGTTTATTTCCTTCTTAATACCATCTTCAAGCATTGCAACAATGGGATGTTCTTGCCTAGTGAGAATGAGAATCGATATCACAATATACTAAGTGCTTTTGGAATACTTTGCTATAATTGTGGATGAAGGTAAAATAGATCTTGATTACATGCCAAACTTCAACATGGAAGCTTCTAAATCCAAATAACCTAATTCTTCATATCACAATCCAACAACAGTGAGCTTGCGATTGAAATAAGTAAATTCTATCTTGTAGGATATTCTAAAGGGTTGTTTCTACACACTATGGAGGATGTATTGCAACTATTAGCCCATTGGAGGGGTTTCTATTCATTGGGATTTTGAGATGCTTGTCACTATGTAGGGCTTTAAACTCTAACCGTAAATGAACACATAGAACTCTAGGACATGCGAGGGGAGAGTTTCTATTAGTGACCTCACCCTATGCTTTCTTATGCTTTTCGAAGTCTATAGATAGAAAAGGGCTCTTAAGTACAATTTCCATGCAAACATTAAAGTTTCCTCTACAAAGGCCTAGTTCACTCATTTCTACTCCAACAATAGTTCATGCATACTCAATATCTTTATTTTTAAGATTTGTTATTTACAACTTGCTTCTACACCCCAATTGTTGTCTTCAACTTCTGCATCTCTTCAACCAAGGTTGACTCATGTTGAGTGCACTTTACACACATGATGAAGGGAGAAAAATAGTGAGGTCCTTATGTTTCTTTATTATCATTATTAATCACATTATTTTCTATACCATGGACAAGGCTTCTTGAAGGTATTTCTCTTATTATCTATATTTTGGCATGATTAGTGCATACCTTCATATACATATATTTGAGCAAAGATGCAATTATTACAAAAAGAAAAGCATAGCTTATCACTCTAAGGTGGCTTCTTTCAAAGTCCTTATTAGTTACACGAGTGGCCACAACCTATTTATCTCTTCATCTATGACTTGGTGGCTACAAATTTATTATTTCTTCATCTAAGTCTTCTATTTAAACCCATGCAAATAAGTTACCAATTTTGATTATTACAATATCCACTTTTAACTCAATATAGATTATAATATTTTCCAGGAGTATATTCATGGAGCATCGGTATTCATAACTAGCATCGAAGATGTGTTCTTTAGTTCAAGTACTTATTTATCTTGAATGACAATTGTTTCCTTCTCAATTTGTATTGTCATCTATTTATGTTGGGTAACTCTCTTTTTGTTTTAATATGGATTTTATTTTTCTACTCTTTTCAAGTGTTTCCTCTATCCATTGGTAACCTTTGTGTAGATTTGTTGCATGAGGCATCACGTTTGATTTGTGGTGCGAATCCGCTGTTGCAATGCGTAGGGTTGAAGGTCACCACAAGGGTTTGGCAAGAGAAGAATGTATGGGGGTTCAAGAGCTTAGAATTCGGAGATGGTAGAGATAAGAGAAGGGCTGAAGGTTTCAAGCCAAGTTCTTGAAGATAAGAGATAGCAGGGTGTAGGTAGATTCAAGGAGAGGAGTAGATGGAAGAGAAGGGGTTCAAAGGGATTGAAGATGTAGAAGAATACTCTAAAAAAGAATTAGAAAATATAGAAGAATACTAACAGAGATGAAGCCTGTCAGTTTCTTTCAGCATTATGAGAAAATATAACACTAATAGACAAAAACGTGTACAAAATAATACCTTCCTCTATGCTGCTCAGATCGCCAATTTGATGCTTCCAATGGCTCCAAAAGGGGGGTTAAATACCAAAACACCTGGCCATAATCCTGCCAGATTACTCTTTCTTCATCTCCCACTTTTCGGAGTGCTGTTCACTGCCTAAAAACAACGATCGCGCGTCGCGCGATTTCGCTAATCTCTTTTTTTTAACATAAAATCCTCTCAAATTGGCTGAAAATTACATGCTTTCTTTTACATGTCCTACTAATCTAGAAGTTATCTATAGTTTTATGGATTTTAACAAGAGATAATATCTAGAATATCAAAAATTGACTAAAAATTTGTCCAAGAAAATCTAATATTTTGAGCCATGGACACTAATACTAATGTCTAAAGTGGCATTGGCTCTCTAAATCTAAAAGGAAGCCACACTCTAGATTTTTTTTTACACGATGTGCGCGTAGTGGCACGACATTCACCCCCTCCTAACCTGCACATCCTCTGGCATGTGCCAAAGTCTTACGGATTTGCAGTGTCAGAAGAAGTATCTTCTGCCATGTCAATGTCTTCATCTTCTGCCTCTTCTTCTTCCTCTATGTCTTCATGCTCTTGAATTATATTCAAGTCTTCTAACTCATATGTTGAACTTTCTCTTCATTTGAAGAGCTTGATTCTTTTTCTAGCTATGGGTATCTTCATGCTTGTTCCATCCAATTCAGCCAATGAATATGTGGCATTGTCATGAACGACCTTTACCACATATGGGCCAAACCAATGCTTTACCATCATCCTAGAAGCACTGTATTGATTGTCTAGGCTGCTGTCATAGACAAGCACCCAATCATTTTTTGGAATTGCTATTGGCCAAAGTCGATATCGCTTATCAAATATTCTTTTGTTCTTTAGTCTTGCTGTCTTTAGCTTCTCAATAGCTGCTTGAACATCTTCAGGCCTTCTCTCTAGCTGCCATATGCGCAAAGTCAGCAACTCTTCTCTACTGATGCCTTCCTCCCAAGATAGAAGACTCCACGTGAGAATAGATTCTTCAATTGGCATAATTGGTTGTTGTCCATGCATAAGTTCAACTGCATATAGCCAGTCACTGAACTGTGAGTAGCCCGGTCAGCCCATAATGCAAAAGGTAGCATTTTAGGCCATTCTTTGATCTTTCCTCTACAAGACTTTACTAAAGCTTTGAGAATAGGTTGATGATATCTCTCACTCTTTCCATTGCCTTTAGGGTTTTAGGATGAAGTTAAAGCCAACTTAATACCCAATTGAGCAAAGAAGTTGCATGCCTCATCAGCATCCAACTCTCCTCTATCTGCAGTTACTTTACCCACACAACCATATCTACAAAACACTTCTTCAAGCAAAAAATGACAAACAGCTTGAGTGGATTTGGTTGTTAAGGCTTTGCCTTCAACTTGATTGGTTAGATCCTCTCTTGCAAGCACTAAATACTGCATATTCCATATTCCTGTAGGTATGGTTACAAGATCAATAACCCATCTATAATGTATAGACAAAGGATAAGTTGGTTGTAACCCATCTCGATGCTTGACCATAGAATACATTTGACACACATAACAGGTTTCAATAAAATGTGCTATGTTCCAATACATGTTTTGCCACCAATATTTTTCTTTGACTTTACTAAAGGTTCCCCATATGCCTCTATGGCTAGCCCACATGCTTTCATGAAATTCCTTCATTACTAGTTGTTGCAATCTTTTGTTACCTAAAACTCAGACATGTGCTCCTTTCTTCTTCTTTGCGTACTTCCATAGATGTCCTTCTTTAAGAAAAAAGCCATAATCTTTCCTCTTGATATGTTTGAACTCCTCATCAGTCCAAGTCTCCTTCTTTTTCATTGTGCTCAAATATTGACCGATCTTTAGCCAATCTTCTTCAAGGAAATGAACTAGAACTTGAGCAATGCAATGAGCATGCTGGCTTTTAGTTGACCATCTTGTTGTTTTCAGCTTTGGACCGGTATATGCAGTAACTGAAAAGGTATTTTCAGCAGCCATGGAATGAAATTCAGCAAGTATAGATTCTTCAGCTTCATCTTCTTCCATCAGCTCTTCTTCATTGTCATATCTTACACGTGAAAGCATGTCAGGAAAACTGGATTCGCCTTTCCTGCAATATGCTTAAATTCAGGGTTGAGTGACTTAATATATGCAATCCATCTTAGCATAGCAATGTCGGGTGTAGAGCAGTTGGCAATCATGCCCAAGAGTGGAAGACAATTAGTTTCTACTACTACGGAAGCATCTATAAAGTATTCACGATCACACTTTAATGCTGTTACAACTCCCCACAATTCCCTTTTTACTTTTGCATACCTTCTTTGACGTTCATTGAGAACTTTTGCTCCAAAATGAATTGCATACATGTTACCTTCAAGATCCTCTTAGCCAACAGCCCATCCTATCCCGACGGGACTTTTATCCACAATAAAGATGATGAGTTGACCATTTGAATAGTCAGCCCTTTTGAGAGTGGGGACTGAAATTAATAGCTTCTTTAATTTACGCATAGTGAGAGAATGCTCTTTATTCCAAGAGAATCTTTGGCCTTTTCTTAATAATTGATAAAGATTTTCGGCTACATGAGAAAAATGTGGTATCCATATGAGATAGAATACACATGCGCCAATAAATCTTCTCACCTCTAAAATATTTGTGCATTTTTCTTGCATTCTACTGATGGCATCTATCTTGATTGGAGAAGGTTTGCGTCCATAGGGGCCACATAGATGACCGACCACTAGGACTTCTTCTACTCCAAAAATTGACTTAGCTCCAGAAAGGGTAAGATGTACCTCTTCTAGCCTTGTCAAAATCTTGTCACAATATTGAATATGGTTAACTAAAAATGTCCTGCAACCATCTTTGTCAAGCTCCTCATTCTTTTCATTGAATTTACATCCCTTGATAGGTACATCATCAAAAAATGGAAGAGTAAGTTGTGGAATAAAATCCCTTAAGACTTTGTGCATGGCATTCGGAGTTTGTTGCACCTGGTGGTAGAGTGCACATGCGGACCAATCCAAGAGGTGTCTTCATTGTGGTAATGTATTGTCTTTCTAATGAAAGCTGAAATTGGTCATATCCTGAATATAGGTCTCCCATAGAATAAATTGCTCTACCTGCAAAAGCTTCAGCAAACTCATCAACAATTGGACCCGAACCAACATTTCGGATTGTGACACGATTGATAGGCTATAGATCTTAAATGAATCGTAAAGATCCATTTTTCTTAGGCACAGTAAACCATCGGTTTGAGTAAGGTGCTGAAGAATGTTCTAAAATCTTCATTCTGATCTTCTCATTTAGAAGCTCCAATAATTTGGGCAGATGCGCCCTTCGAACGGGAATGGGCTTGAGGTTCCAAGGCACATGTGGGACCATAAAAATGACCATAGAAGCCACAATATTTGGATCCACACAGCCTATTTCACTTGGTTGAAAAGCAAAAGCTTTTCCATGTTTCATTAGCATTTGCATAAAAGAGTGTTTTTTAGCCGGTGAAAGGAAAGAATTTTCACCTATTTTGAGCTCTTTTATACTTTTAGATATGAACTTATGACCAATGTTGGAAGGATCACGAAGACTTGGCTGATTTGCTACTCTATCAGCGAGCCCTTCACTTTCAGGAGGTAGTGGGACTGCCACAAGTTTGACTTTCTTATCCACTGTCTTGTATTTTGTCTCCACTTGTGCTTCAGCCTTGTTGAGTAAACCATTGTCTTCCTGTTCAACAAATTCTTGAATTGTTTGATAAAAATCCAATGTACATACTTCTATGGACTGATTTTCAGCCTAATTTTCAGCATGAGCAGCTGCATATATTTTAGCCAATGTGTCAGTAGTAATCAGTTAAAAAAAAAAGCCTGAAATATCTTCATTTTCAGCCATCATGTCATAAGTTTTCAGCTCCCTTTTTACATGACATAAATATTTTCTTTCAGCCTTAGTCATGGCCGGAAGAGACTTATAACAGCCCATACTATTGACTGTACATACATATAAATTTGCTAGAGACACAGTTTCTTTTGCATGAAGAGGTTCAATATTTTTACATGACGCACTACCATAGCCTCCCTTTATAGTAGTGCAGCCCGAAAACCCTTGAATTCTCGGGCATTAGGAGGCACAGGATAATCACATAGTCGATCTCTGTTTTGATGATGGTGAACACACACAGTAAGAAATTGGATAGCTCGTTCATTATCCTTGCTTCGGATTCGAGCATAGGAAGAACCATCATCAAGAGCTTTTGTTTCCAAGCGGGCTTTAGAAATGTAAGGTTGCCCAAGAATGATAGGGTAACTACAAGAGTCTTGAATAAAAAAGTGAAAATTGTCTTTTATGTCTCCAATAGTTACCTGCACATTAGGACATGCAGCATATAACTCTCTAGAAGAGTTGTTTGTAGCTCTCATTCGCCAACCTAGATCAACATCTATGGGCCATCCGCCACTTTCATAGAGACTCCTTGCCATGACGTTTATCTTTGAGCCATGGTCTAAGAGTGCAATACATGGTGTTTCTCTTTCTCCAATTTTAACGACTGTCTTTGTTGTTGCTCTTGCCCAATGCGTACGGGAGTAGTGACTGCTTGGAATGAATTGAGCCTCTTCTTCCTCATGCATGTGCTGTAGACGACATTCTTTTTGAGAGGTGGGTTGCCCAACTGGTTTGGACCAGCCGACCATTACAGTTTCGACTTTCACTTCTTTAATTTTTGCATTCATGTTTTCTTTATCTTCAGCTTCAATTGCTATAATTAATTCTTTAACTACTTCAAGTCGAATTCCTTGTGAATTCAGCTTCTCTTCATCCTGCACAAAAACTCAAAAAAGCATGCACTGTTTCTTCATCACCAACATATTGTATTTTCCTTTTGATTACATTAATAATTATATCATGGAATTCACGTTTGGCAATTCCAAGAATTTCACCTAAGGTGAATTCAATTTTGCTTCCTAGAATTCGTTCTTCTAGGACTTGTTTGAGATCGGTTGCAGATTCTATGTCAGACTGCAATTTGTAGCCTGGCTACTTGCCTTTCTTCTTTTCTTTGTCGGTCTTCTTTGTTTGTGGCGCATCTTTCATCTCTTGATCTGGGGTTATATTTTCAGCAAGCTTTGGTTGTTCAGGTGTTCTTCTAGTTACCCATTTTGGAGGGCCAGAAGAGGAAGGCCCTGGTTCATCTTCTCTTCTTCTCTTTTCTTCAATCAAGACTTTTTTATGATTGACGTCAGCCAAATGTGCAAAGGCAGAAAAAGAATCTACCGGTTCTTTCCAACCAGTTATTTCTCGAATATACTGACTAGTGTTAGCCAAATCTTCTTTGGCTGCTTTACCACGTTTCATTTGGTCTAGTGCATGCATCCATACTTTAGATTGCACATTAGCTTTACATGCATTCAAACTTGATTTAATTGGCTCAATTTGCAGCCCATAGGTAGCTGCATCAATTGCTGCATAGGCATTCTTTACAGCTAAATCGTCTAATCTTTTCTTCATTCCACCATTGCCAAAATTTGGCTCTAGTGGAAGACCAGTTTCAGTCACATGAATTTTTTCGTCTTTCCAAAAGACGAGCTTCTGTGCTTTAGCCTCACGGAAGGCAGAACACTCCCTCTTTTCATGTTGGTTGTCACACCAAATACAGTGCCTCTTAAAGCCTTCTCTCATGGGTCTTTGAGTTGATGCTCATCCTTGCTCTTTGACTTTGACATCCAGCTTCTCTACTTTGGAACTAATTTTTGTAAGAGTCAGATGAAGGTCACACATGCTTTTAATAAGTTCGAACATCCATTACATCATTTTTAGAAGGAACAGAAGAAGAAAGAGCTAGTTGATTAGTCAAAGGAATAGGGGATTTTGAAGGTGGAACAAGATCCATCAATGGACTTGTTGAAGTTGAAGTAGAGCCCAATCTTAGTCGCATCCGCTCTCTTCGAGAAATCATGTTAACTGCATTAGTAACATCTGTACATGCAGTCTTGACTCCTGATTCGGAGGTAGCATCTTCTAGGCGATTAGCAAGCTTCTCTTGCAGAATGGGATTTGCAGCCTTAAGGAATAATTCAATCTTCTGACCTTCCATACTTTGTTAGTCTTCAGCATCAAGTTGTCCAAATTTACTTTCAAACTCATGGTATAGAGCTGTTGCAGCTAAACCTTTGTTGGGTTTTTCAACCCATTCAGTGAAACTTTTCTTCATCATTAGGCCAGAGTCTTCTAAGAAGAATTCTTCACGTAGGACTTTTTTGAATGCAACTCAATCCGCATCTTGTTGAAAAAGGCCATGGATTATTTCTTGAAGACCATGCTTGGCTAGTCTGGAAAAATAACGGCTCCATGCATGTTGTGGTACACCAAAGAAGAGAAAATTTTCAACATATAAGCGAATAAAAATAGAGACATTTTGACCATTAAATTGTTTTAATTCACACCCAACTTCCTCTAGGGCCTTGATAGCTATGGAATCAATCTTCTCTTTGTCTTGCCTTTGTTGTTGTTGTTGTAACATTTGGATTTGTTGTTGTTGAGTCTACTGCAGTATGCGCACCAATTGTTGTAGAGTATCTCCTGAAGAATCCCCCATCTTGGAGTTCTCTTACACCGACCTTCACATTGGGCTCACCAATGTCACAGCGCGTAGGGTTGAAGGTCACCACCACAGGGGTTTGGCAAGAGAAGAATGTATGGGGGTTCAAGAGCTTAGACTTCGGAGATGGTAGAGATAAGAGAAGGGTTGAAGGTTTCAAGCCCAGTTCTTGAAGATAAGAGATAACAGGGTGTAGGTAGATTCAAGGAGAGGACTAGATGGAAGAGAAGGGGTTCGAAGAGATTGAAGATATAGAAGAATACTCTAAAAGAATTAGAAAATATAGAAGAATACTAACAGAGATGAAGCCTATCAGTTTCTTTCAACATTATGAGAAAATATAACTCTAATAGACAAAAACGTGGACAAAATAATACCTTCCTCTATGCTGCTCAGATCGCCAATCTGATGCTTCCAATGGCTCCGAAAGGGGGGTTAAATACCATGACACCTGGCCAAAATCCTGCTAGATCACTCCTTCTTCATCTCCCACTTTTGGAGTGTTGTTCACTGCATAAAAACAGCGATCGCGCGTCGCGCAATTTCACTAATCTCTTTTTTTACATAAAATCCTCTCAAATTGGCTGAAAGCTACATGCTTTCTTTTACATGTCCTTCTAATCTAGAACTTATCTATAGTTTTATGGATTTTTACAAGAGATAATATCTAGAATATCAAAAATTGACTAAAAACTTGTCCAAAATTTTTTAATAATTTGAACCATGGACACTAATACTAATGTTTAAAGTGGGATTGGCTCTCTAAATCTAAAAGGAAGACACACTCTAGATTTTTTTTTACACAATGTGCATGTAGCGGCATGACATCGCCACATTGAGGTAGCACTCAAATGTGGCTGATCACCCACATCTATTAAGGAATTTGAAAATTTTAAAAGATCAATTTTATTGAGTTGGGTTACCGATGATATTCTGAGTTATTAGCATATGATGCATATTTCATATTCTAGTGGTATGGAACACTAGAATGTGTGATATGTGGGTGATGAAATACTTGAGTTGTTTATGTTCTAACTTTAGTCTTTTAAATTTGTTGTGCTCATTGTTTAAGACTTGATACTAATTTTTTTTTTATGTGAGTACTTTCTTTCAAGAACATAAGCAACTAAGGACAATTGCTCCTCAACTAGGGAATATGTTATGAAAAATAGATGTGGTGATTTATTTTAAGTGAATTTTTATTTGGTGATTTGCCACATGGTCATGATTTGTCGAATGTGTGAACACGTGGCACAGGATAGGTCACATTGTGCAAGGTGGATGTCAAGTAAATCAATGTATTTCATGCTAGAGCAACTGGTGGATTATTATTTTTGAGTGGAGTGCAAGTTAGTGTACAATGGTCATTTATTTATTGATATTTCATCAGAGTGTATTTATTATATTTTTATAAGCTCTCCATAGCACACAATTATTGTATGCACACATGCACAAAGGACTTATTGGATATTAGTTTTGTAACAAGTTTAGAAAATGCTACAATATTATTTTTTTAAAAATTATGAGCATAGGATAGAGATTAATATTTTTAAGTTCACACTTTTGGGAAAAAACATTCCTACAAAGCGAGAGCCTAAAAGTGAGGCTTATTATGTATCTTGGGCAATAAGATAATCTAAAATTGCAAATACATGCATTGAAAAGTGCCCTCCCAATACATGGGGGAATGATTATATCCAATTGGTCTCTCATACACTCTTCTTTCTCAACTCTATTCTTTGGCAATTCATTGTTTTATGAATTTTCTTCAATTAAAGCTATGGTAAATCCTTACAACATGTGTATCCATGTATTATGGAAATGTAACAAATTTGCCTTGGGAGAGGTGCAAGAAGTGTGTTTGGTTGTAGAGTGCCATCTTTGTACCTAGCTATTACATAAGGCTCACCCAAGTACTCTTAGTATTCAATCTCACAATGTCCATTCTAGTTACTCAATTTACTTTTAAGTGACTCGGTCCAAGTGTAGGACAATCAAGGTTTTAGTCAAAAGATAGAATCACATCTATCCTCATATGGAGACCTAGCTAAGTGCATATCTAAGAATACTAACAATGTGTATCTCCCTCTATTGCTACCTACTCGGAGGGAAAGAGTGCTAGATGAGGGTATCTCATTTAGGGAAGCTCCCATACCCTATGAAGGACCATCACTATCTTGAAGAGGACCTTTGTGACCAAAGGTGCAATCTCCACTTTGTTTATTACAAACCCTAAGTAGAATACACAAGTAGAAAATTACTATCCTTCTCTCCCATCTTGCTCACAGCTTCTATGGCTTCTAACTCTTTCCTATCTTTCTTTCTCCTCGTCACTCTCTTTCTCTCTCTTCTATAGTATTCTCTCTCCTCTTTCTCTCTCATTAGTCCACTCTCTGACACATGTTTTATTTGTGTCTCAATTGTGATCTCATCTATGATAGGCGTGGCCTTGCTTGGAGAGATGTGTCAAGTATGTGAGACAAGCTCGAGATACTAGGCATCTCATTGGTTTGCTCTTTCTACAACTCTTCCTATAATACCTTTATCCATTCTTTAAATTTTTTAATAGCAGTTATCTACTAATTTGGGTTAGGGTATTAGTTATCTTTGGCAATAATTTCCTTCATGTCAAGGTGTTATTGTAGCACTCTCTGCACTAGAGATGGGAGCACCTTGTGGGGTTGAGGAGAGGCCATTACTTTGAGTTCAACTCTCTTCCTCCATTTCTTGGCATTCTTCTTACCAATTATTGAGCTATTCATTATTGTTGAGCCTTTAATACTTACTCCCCCTACTTTGCTTTGCATGCATGTGATAGCATGCACTAGAATGGGAATACTATCTTCATCGTTGATCATTTCCACTACAAATAGACTTAAGGGTATCGAAGGCACAATGGCCTTACTACAACTTGCCTTGCATTGTGGGCAACGAGGATACATACGTGTGATTGCACATTTGGAACAATGTGTTGAGATGACAAGCTCAACACATACGGATATTAATGATGGACCGCCTGGTTAGATGGGTCCACATGTCTACACTTAACACGTCGGTGGTCATTATGACTCTCACATGGCCACTGACTCATTACTTATTATATTCAGGTTGTTACACCTATTTACAGCTGGCATAGTTATAGCGCCCGTCAACTAGTGTAGTCGGTTATGCATTGTTTGACTTAGTAGGTCACTCTCCTTTATGTTGTGTCTTATCTATACTTTGTGTACATTGACAAGTGTGTGGAAGAAGAAGAAGAAACTAGCAAGCAAACGTTTTGGCCTCCATTTCTCTTTTTGTCTCTTGAGTGAGCTTCTCCTTGTGCATTCTGTGTGTGTTCGGCACAGCATCTTGAGCGTCCCCCCACCACGTGATTCTTGACATGGTATCAGAGCCGCGCCATTGAGAGAGGCTGATTTCAAAGGTTGAAGTGAAGGAGAAGAAGCAAGGGTCAAGTAAGCAAGCCACGGGTAAGAAGCTCTTCCATTCTTCCACTCTTTCTCTTGGATAGTACATGTGGAGGCACCGAAAGCAGGGCAGAGCAAAAATCTCAGATTGCAATGAGATTTGATGTGCGCGAAGAGCACTATGTATTTTGCAGATGCCCCCTTTAGGGCTTTCCCACAGTTATTTTGGGCATCTGAGGCCATTTCAGGCCCCGTTTTAGAGCCGCAAGGTTGTGGACAATAGTTTCAGGGTACACTGTGATTTCAGCTGTTTTGACCGAAAGTGGGTGCGCAGGTTACAGATTGCAAATCTGTAATTCTTGAGGTGTTTGCAGGAAGCAAACATAAGGTTTATCTGCAAACAGGTTGCAGATTGCATGTATTGTTGAGCAGACTGTGAAAAAGGCTGTCTGGTATATTGCTATGCACTACAGGTCGAGGGTTGCAGAAGATTTGCTTGCTGTTTAATATTAGTTTTGTGATAATGGCAGAGAATAGTGCAAACCCCATCATTGAGAAGCTCGACAAGAACAATTACCCTTCATGGAAGTTCCGTATCACGAACTTCCTTATTGGAAAAGACCTCTACGAGTTTGTTTTAGGTGAAGAAAAGGAGCCGGAGGTGAGTGATCCTCCAACTGCAAAAGAAAAAAAGGCACGAAAGGAATGGAATGCAAAAGACAAAAAGGTTATGTATTGGTTGTTTACAGTAATTGACAATAATATGCTGGGACATATTAGAAATGCAGAGAATTCATATGCAGCTTGGACCATACTTGAAAGTATGTTTTCCGTAAATACAAAGGCACGAAAGATTCAACTCAAGCAAGAGTTGAATACATTGAAGAAAGGGAAGATGTCTATCAATGAGTATGCACTGAAGGTAAGGAGCATTGTAGATGCCTTGGCAGTAATTGATGCAATGCTCGATGATGATGATTTGGTGTCATCTACCTTGGGTGGACTTAACAATGAAAAGTCTTGGAAGTCTTTTGTAACTTCCGTATATGTCAGAAAGCCATTTCCAGATTTCATGAGTTGGTCTCCCTTATGATCACTGAAGAGATCAACATACAGAGTGAGACATCTGAAAGAAGTGGTGAACATGTTCAAGATTTCTACTCCAGTTCAGGAAGGGGACGTGGCAGGTTCTCTTCAAGAGGCCATGGTACAGGACGTGGTAGTGACAACCAGCAAAACAGATTGAATCAGCAATTTGGCGATATGTAGGTTTCAGGAGGTTGTGGTAACTTTAGAGGCAGGGGGAGCTTTAGAGGAAGAGGTGGATGGCAGAAAAGAGGTTTTAACAACTCTAGTATTGTGTGTCACTACTGTGGCAAAACAGGTCATATTGCAGCCCAATGTTATGCTAAGAAAGATGATATTCGCAGTGGTAAGTTGCAGCAAGAAAACTATGCATCGTCTTCACAACAGAATGAAGACAAAAATGAACGTCTGTTTGTTATGCAGCATATGCTGAATGCTGTTATAGAAAAGGGAACGCATGATGTTTGGTATGTTGATTTAGGTGCATCCAATCATATGACCAGCCATGCAGAATGGTTTGGAGAGATGCAAGATTTGCAAAATGCAGGTTATGTGCAGACTGGTGATGATTCATGCCACCCAATTTCACACATTGGAAAAGTTCCATTGTCCTTGCATGATGGTAAGACAAAGAGACTTTCAGATGTATTACATGTGCCATCTATTATAAAGAACTTGGTGTCAGTCGATCAAATGGTAGAGCAAGGGCTGCAAGTCAGATTTTATGCAAAGGGAAGCTTTGTAGAAGACTTCAATGACAAGTGCAGGTTGGTAGCAAAGGGAAGTAGAGTTGAATGTATATTTACTCTGGATGCTGGAATTCCTACTATGAATGCTGCTATGTATGCTAAAGGAAAAGGTGTTGTTGCAGATATTGAAATTTGGCACAAACGCATTGGACATGTAAATGTACAAAGGCTGAAATTAATACAGTCCAAAGGGTTGGTTACAGGTTTGCCTACATTTAGAGTTGCAGAATTTCATAAGGTATGCGAAGCATGTCAATTTGGTAAGCAGGTAAGACAACCCTTTTCACATGATAGAGATGTAAGAAAAAATATCCTTGATGTTGTGCATACAGATATTTGGGGGCCTACACAAAGTGTATCTCTTGGAGGTAGTTCATACTTTGTCACATTCATTGATGATTGTTCTAGAAAGCTATGGGTATATTATATGAAGGAAAAGAGTGAAGCGTTTGAGCACTTTAGAACTTTCAAGGCTACAGTTGAAAGAGAAGCAGGCTTGAAAGTAAAGTGCTTGAGCTCAGATGGAGGGGGAGAGTACCTCTCAAATGAGTTTAGTGATTTTCTGAGGTCTCATGGGATAAAGAGACAGTTCACATGCAGATATACCCCACAACAAAATGGGGTTGCAGAAAGGAAAAATAGGCATATTGCAGAAGTTGCATGCGCCTTGATGGCTGAAAAGGATATGCTGTTTATATTATGAACAGAACTCCTAGAGCTGTAGTTCATGGGATGACTCCTGAAGAATGCTTTACTGGCAAGAAGCCTGATGTATCGCACTTGAAGCTATTTGGCTGTGTTGCATATGTTCATGTGCTAGATGAGCTACGGAAGAAGCTTGATCCAAAGGTAGAAAAACATGTTTTTATTGGATACTCTTTAGAGCAGAAAGGGTATCGCTGTTATAACCCTGTCATATGTAAGTTCAGAGTGAGCAGGGATGTCATCTTTGATGAAATGAGCAGTTGGTATGCATCTAGTGGTGATGCATTGGATGATAATGATGATCATGACACTCATGTGCAGGCTGAAAAGCAAGAATCACGGACTCTTAGTGGACTAGAGACATCATCTGGTAGTCCTTGGTCTGAGAGACTAAGGAGTATCTCTACATCTTCAGGTGCATCTAGTAGCACTACAAGTAAAGACAAAGGAAAGAATAAAGTGTTAGATGGCATTGATGTAGTTCTTGATGGAGACTCCAGTGGCTCAAAGAGCTTGGATGATGAGCTTGGTATTCCTTCTGTCAGGACACCATGTGTACAGAGAGCTCTTAGTAATGTAAAGGCTCCATTGAGTGATCCGGTGGTATGCAGATCTAGCAGGGTCAGATACCCTGTTAAAAGATTTGGTTATGCAGCCCACCATTATACTTATATGGTGAAACTAGTTGAGGATGTTAAGCCCACTTGCTTTGAGGATGTTGTTGGTCATACTCATTAGGATGCATCAATGGATGAGGAGATGGCTGCATTAGAGGCCAATAAGACTTGGGATCTAGTATCATTGTCGAAGGGCAAGAAAGCTATTGGATGTAAGTGGGTTTATAAGATTAAGCACAATGCAGATGGTCCTATTAGTAGGTACAAAGCTAGGCTGGTTGCAAAAGGCTATGCCCAGACATATGGCATAGATTATGAAGAAACCTTTAGTCTAGTTGCTAGGATGGCAACTGTCACATGTGTGATTGCTTTGGCAATAGCCCAAGGTTGGAGATTGCAACAAATGGATGTGAAGAATGCCTTCTTGCATGGTGATTTGCAGGAAGAAGTGTATATGGATCAGCTAGCAGGTTATGAAGATTTAGAGCATCCCACATATGTGTGCAGGTTATGAAGATTTAGAGTATCCCACGTATGTGTGCAGGTTGAAAAAGGCGCTCTATGGGCTCAAGCAAGCACCTAGAGCATGGTCTGACAAGATCAGAGAGTATCTTGTCAATATTGGCTTTTATGTTTCTGATGCTAATCACTCACTTTATGTGAGAAAGGGAGATGCAGGTTTGGTCATCATAGTCATCTATGTGGATGACTTGATTATTACAGGCGATAGTGATAGTGGGATTGCTGAAGTCAAGGACCTTTTGAAGAAGAAGTTTGAGATGAAGGATTTAGGTGAGCTAAGGTACTTCCTTGGCATTGAGGTGATCAGATGTGATGAGGGTATATGGCTGTCCCAAAGACAGTATGGCTTGGATATGTTGTCTAAGTATGGTATGACAGCATGCAAACCACTTTCAGTCCCATTGGAGCAGAATGTAAAGTTGAGTGCTGATGTTGGGGATGAGATAGAAGACCCTACTATATTTAGGCGGATAGTGGGGAGTTTGATCTACATGACCATTACAAGGCCAGACTTGAGCTACGCTGTTGGTCTTGTGAGTTAGTTTATGCAAGTACCTAGAAAGCCACATTTGGATGCAGTCAGTCACATATTGAGATATGTGAAGTTCACATTACATTATGGACTTTTCTATGAGGTAGGTATAGATGTAAAGGTGTTTGGATACACAGATGTAGATTGGGGTGGTAGTATGTCTGATAGAAGATCCACTAGCGGATACATGTTCTCTCTTGGTAGTGCAGCAGTTACTTAGTGCAGCAAAAAGCAATCTATAGTTGCTTTGTCAAGTACAGAGGCTGGTATAGAGCTGCTGCTGTTGCAGCATGTGAGGTAGTATGGCTGCAAAAGCTATTGGTTGATTTAGATGTGTAGGTGGAAGGTCCAGTTGTCATTTATTGTGACAACATGAGCAGTATACAGTTGGCTAGGAACCCTGTGTTCCATGCCAGGACAAAACATATTGAGGTACACTACCACTTTGTGAGAGAGAAGGTACTAGCAGGTGAGATTGACTTGGTGTATGTCAGCACACAGGATTAGATAGCTGCATCTTCACAAAGGCATTGGGTACATAGAAGCTTCAAAAGTTTTGAAGCTTACTTGGAGTTGCAGAGATGCAGTTGAGCTTGAGGGGGAGTGTTGAGATGACAAGCTCAACACATACGGACATTAATGATGGACCTCCTGGTTAGATGGGTCCACACATCTACACTTAGCACATTGGTGGTCATTATGACTCTCACATGGCCACTGACTCATTACTTATTATATTCAGGTTGTTACACCTATTTACAGCTGGCATAGTTATAGTGCCTACGTCGACTAGTGTAGTCGGTTATGCATTGTTTGACTTAGTAGGCCACTCTCCTTTGTGTTGTATCTTATCTTTACTTTGTGTACATTGAAAAGTGTGTGGAAGAAGAAGAAGAAACCAGCAAGAAAACGTTTTGGCCTCCATCTCTCTTTTTGTCTCTTGAGTGAGCTTCTCCTTGTGCATTCTGTGTGTGTTCGGCATAGCATCTTGAGCAAGTCCCCCGACCAGGCGATTCTTGACACAACATTGGTCAACTTTGTTTCCCTTAGCTTGCTCATATTTTTGTGGACATCTCAAGGAAACACATCCTTTTTGTCCACAAGTCCAACAAGCAATGCCAATCTTTGGTTGAAGGTATATCTTGCTCACAACCTCATCCTAATAGAGTTGGTATTGATTTGTAATCCATGAGGATCGGGTGTCCTTTATCATCATAACATATAAAAGAGTTCATGCATTGTTCATTCTCCATTGATTATTTGATGAAATGGATAGGGGCATTGCTAGGTTAGATGGGTGATTATCAGCATGGGGGGTTCAAGTATTCCCGAAGGATTAATTTCTACCATTTCTGCAGACACTTGATGTTCAAGAGGGGCTAGCAATGCCAATGGTGGGGCAAGTGGGGGTTGCCTTGGGTAATTAGCAATTAAATTATACTATTAATAGGAAAAACTAGGATCAAAGAGTCATTGTGGGCCATTGATGTAACGTACCTGCCTTTATTATGTGATGAGTAACGTTTTAGTAGTCACCCAAAGTTTACCTTCTAGTCGTCGCCATCCGTACTCTAACCAGAATGATCAGATTTTGTCAGCTCTATAACCCTAGGTCTACCCTTTAAGGGAATTGTCCTGCCATTACCTACGGAGGACTGACCTGAAGGTTCCTAATTGACCTAATAGTCACCTATCAACAACTAGCTCACATTTGGAGGAGTCCTTTTGTTCTTTATTCTGAATTTCCTTTAGCATTTGGGGATATTTGGGATTATTATTCACCTTCTTCTTGGCTCGATGATGGGATTGCTAGGCATTGATATCATTATAGCTAGTGTTTGAGCTCTAAGAGGTTCTTCTGAGATAAGTGCATTGAGAAATGATTTGCAGCTTAAAGCATATGCAATTACATTCTCTTTGCCCAGTCTATATTTGATCTCAAAATTATACTCTTGCAAGACTTCGATCCATCGACATTGTCTCATATTTAGATCTGGTTGAGTGAAGATTCATTTAAGACTTTTATGGTTGGTTACTAGCTATAATTTCTTCCCGAGTAGATAATGTCTCCATAACTTAAGAGTGTGGATGATTACAAGTAATTCTAGGTCATGAGTAGCATAATTTCTCTTGTGAGTCTTCAATTTTCTAGAGGAATATGCTACTGGATGTCAGAAATTTGAATAATGAATTTGGTTGAATTCAAGGAGGGCAGGCCAAGCTATCCCCATCTGGCCGCCAACCCTAGCCAAGGGGGTTCCAAATAACTATGACAGGAACATGGACCAAACCCCCTATGAGAGGTCTCTTTGTAGGTTAGTTTTAATGTAAGAGGACCCTTGGATGCCAAGGGGGCTCTAGCTGTAAATTCCCTGCCTTTGGGTCCTACTCAAATGATCTATGTGGCTCGGGATAGATTCTCGAGCCCCTGTTACTAGTGCAAGGGTGAAAACTTGGAGGAAATAAGATGCATCATCACGGACTGTAGAATCCATCCTTTTTTGGACAAGACTTATATTTTAGTTAAGATGCTAATATAAAGTTTACTTCCAAGGAACTTTTTGTGTCAGTGCCATAAGTTACGCAAACAAACTCTGTTTCCTAAAGGCCTAATTAAGGAAGTTGATTTTAAATGTCACACATAAATGTGGTAGGACCTAATTAGATAACTAAACAATGCCCATTGAGGGAAGCGGGTGGGCGGAACCCTCGACGGGTCCGCCCTACGATAGAGTGGTCCCAAAGAAATGGAAGGCCTCTCACAAAATTCTATCAACATTCGACCTTTAGGAATCGTTAAGTTTGAACCCGTCGACTCATGCCATTTTAGGGGACCGGAATGGGACTGTGCCCTATGGGCAAAGAGTTTGAACGAAGCATCCCTCTCGTTTTCCATTCTCTTTGAACCATGTGCATCATGGGTGTGCTTCGGCTTGGGTATCTCTGCGTAAAGTAGGATGTCCAGGATTCGATGCTAGAATGCTATTAGGGGACCTTGGCCTCTAGGAACCCAGATTTCAGGTCTATCCTAGTGGGTTCGGCCGCAAACGCTCCGTCACGAAGAAGACTCAGGGAACCCTAGGCAACAAACCCCAAAACATTCCATGGGAGTGCCGTGTAATGACACTTATATTTGTTTCTCGATGGACCACTAAAAATGTGCTTGGACAACCGTTAGGCAGGCACCTTACACAGTTCTTGAGACAATGTGGACTCACAAGCTATATGCTAAGAAGAATAAGTGTGTGTTCTTCAAGAAGAAAATCAAGTATGAAGGGTTTATAGTTTTAGCAGAGGGAATTTCAATAGATCCACCAGCCAAGGTCAAGGATGTACAAGATTGGCTGCCTCCAACCACTATAAGTGAAGTTTGTAGCTTTTTGGGTTTAATTGGATGGTATCGGATCTTTATCAAGAATTATGCTTTGATTGCTGCACCCCTCACCGACCTACTCAAGAAGCAAGTTGCCATTAAATGGACCCAAGTTGGATAGTCTAGCTTTGATAGGCTCTTAGTCATAGCCGCGATCCTCAAACTACCCAATCTTAGCAAAGCTTGGGTCATACATTCCTTCCACAGACATTGAATCTAGGTTTACAAGCACAAATAAACAATGAGTGAAGGCGAGTGCCTAGGACATCTGCTAAGGTGGAGTCCTCATCTTTGATGTTGGCATCACCCTTCTTGGTCTTTCCTGCCTCGACATCATTTTCCATTATTTTCTCATGCATAGAGAATAACCCCTTTTCGACCTCTCTCCTGTGTAATAGGGGTGAGAAATTTTGCTATAATTTCAGATGACATCTTTCCCAAGTTACTAACCTTTGGTTCTCATCCTAAGATCCTGGTCTAGGATTTAATTGATTCATTGGTAACCATTTTCCCATCCTAGGATTCTATCAGGGTTCTAAGCTCATCCTAGGGTTTCCTTCCCTCAAGATAGCAGGAACTTGTGTCTACCCCTCTTGCAAGTCAGGCGTAAATTAGGTCTATTTACCATTCCAGAATAGTTGCGAGCACCCATTGTACTTAGCGAATGGTCATTATTCATGTGCGTATGACATTTGCACCTTCTTGTGTCAACTTCAAGATGTATCTTTTTTTTTTTGAAAATGATATACCCAAGGGTATTTTGTGTCCATTGGGTTGGCTATTGGGGTAGGGACCCAAGAGCATGTTGACTCTAATTAAAAATATGGACGTAAGGGCAACCTGATCTATTTGTGACTAGAACCCTAGTTGAGTTGAATTAAGTCTTAGCTTCACTTGTCATGTAAAGGTTCATTTATTAGACTGGCCTTTGCAGTTAAGTTTAGCACTCGACATGTGCATCTTAACGTTACCTTTTTAGGTGCATTCCCTATTAAGTGATGTAATTGAGGCTATTTATGATGCTATGTAAATCTAGAATGCAAGCCTTCCCTGAGTTTTCGATGCGATGTGAGATCCCTATTCATAAAAATCCCTTCTAGTGCATTTATGCAACTCAAAAGGCATGACCTAATTATTCAAATGTGCGTGTACATGCATTTATTGTAAATGCGAGTTAATTCTCTACGATGGTCTATGGGATGCAATTGACCTATACGGAATATTTATGTACCTCGAAAATCTATGATGCATTTGTGAAAGTTAGAACCTAATACTGGACTTAATTTTTCGCAACAATCCGTAGATGCTTAATCTATTCTTGAAAACTCATGGTTATTAAACCCTTTTCGGCTACCCTTAAAAAATATACAAGTTATTCAACGTGCGGTATGACTTTTTCTTAATGATGCTCATGCTTAAATATTCGATTTCAATTTTTGGACATGATAGCAATACCTGATTTTGGAGTGTCGAGTTAGGGTTCATGCTGATAAACCATTCGTGTTGATGGTGGTGTCTTTACATGATCCTTCTCCCTTAGTCGCGGCTTTTCTAGTTACTTGGGAGAGCTTACGCTCTGGGGCCATTTTGGAGTTGGAAAGTGACCTTCACTTCCTTTGAAGGACTCCTTGGTGCCGGAGTTCCTACACCTTGTCTTGAATTTTGCGATCTCTCGTCCAATTCAAAGCATTCGATGGGGTGGTTATGGGACTCGCGATGGGAAAGAGAGGGTACTCAATCCTTTGCCCATGAGAGGAGTTGTCCTTGGCCTCTTCTCTCTCTCTCTCTCTCTCTCTCTCTCTCTCTCTCTCTCTCTCTCTCTCTCTCTCTCTTTCTCTCTTACTCTAGGTTCTCCTTCCCTCTCTTTCCTTCTCTCTCCCTCTCCTCCACTACCTCTCCCCCCTGCTTCTCTTCTTCTCAGATTGGCAGCAAGGGGAGAAGAAGAATAACAATTCTAATTACTGAAAGGAAAAGGGTAAGAAATTAAGGGGAAGGGTGACAATATTAAGGAAAAAGAAGAGGGTTTCCTCCTCCTCGTTTAAGGAGGGGGTGGATTTATAAAGGTGAGGTGGGTAAAAATGGTGGGGGGAATGCTATGATAGGGGGTCCTTAACTACACAGGACCCCTAAATCTCGTGACATCATGTGGCCTGTCAAGGGGGGGGGGGGGTTGGAGGAGGCACATGTGTGCCCCTTCCCCATCAAAGTTATCGTTGGCCTCATGCTCTTCGACGATTCTTTTGTTTGCCACGTCAACTCCTGTTTTTGGTCGTGATCTCCTCCACCCCTCGTCGAATGACAATCACCTGAGCTTCACTTTCTCCTAGTTCATCTCCCCCTCCTGCTCACCAACTGATGGCATTGCCAAGGGGGGAAAGAGAGATAATTAAAAAAGTATATTGTAGTTTTATAAATTAATTCGTCGGCTATTACATCCTCCCCCCTTAAGAAATCAGGTGTCCTCATCTTGAAAGGAATTGGGGGTATTTTTGGCTGAGAGCACTCTCATCAATCCATGTGGCATCTTCTTGTGGGTGGATAGTCCTTCCACTAGATGAGGTACTCTTTGAGTGTTCAACACATGGCTAGGATTGGATACATATTTCTATAGAAGGCTAACATGGAATACATTGTGAACTTTTACATTCTCAGGGAGTTGGAGTTTGTAAGCATTGGGCCCTAGACACATAAGGATCTTGTAGGGTCTGCAATACCTTGGACTTAGTTTCTTAAATTTTCCCAGTGATAAGGAACTCTTCTTGGGTCGTACGGAAATAAAAACCATATCTCCTTCTTTGAAGACTCGCTCTTATCTATTTAGATCCGCATAGGCTTTCTGTCTATCCTTGGCGGCTCTAATATCTTGTTTGGTGGCCTTTATATGCTTATCCATCTCCTCAAGCATCTTCTTGGAAGCTTCTATCCTCAAGGTAGGATCTAAAAAGTTCAATGGAGTATGACAATCATGCCCATACAATGCTTGAAAAGGTGTAATTTGAATGCTTTGTTGGTAAGAAGCATTATAAGTGAACTCTACCAATGGTAGATATTGGATTCATTTCTTGGGTTCACGACAACAATATGCCCTGAGGATATCTTCAATGACTTGGTTGACCCTCTTTGTTTGGCGATCAATTTGAGGGTGATAGGCTATATTGAAAAAAAGTTGAGTCCCAATGGCCTCAAATATCTCTCTCCAGAAATGAGATATGAAGAGGGAATTGCAGTCACTAATGATCCCTCTAGGCAACCCATGGAGTCTGAATATCTCCTTGATAAAAAATCTGGCAATGTTTGAAGCTTTATAGTTTGTCTTAACTGGAATGAGGTGTGACACCTTGGTGAGCATGTCTACTATAACCATAATTGAGTTGTATCCTCCTTGGACTAAAGGTAATCCAACAACAAATTCCATGCTAATAAATTCCCACTTCATCTGGGAAATGTCAAGGGGTTGCAACTTCCCATGCATCTTGACATGTTCTGCTTTAATGCGCTGGCAAGACAAACATTCCATGACATATTTGAGCACGTCTCCCTTAAGCCTTTCCCATTGGTAGCTCTTTATGACAGTGTTGAGGGTCTTAACATATCCGGGATGGCCTAAGAAGGGGGAATCATGTGCTTCCCAAAGTATTCTCTGTTTGAGCTTCTTGCTTGAGGGTATGCACAATCTTGTCCCAAAGTAGACAAAAAATTCTTGATACTTAGCCTTAAGTTTGGGGTTTTGGTTCTTTTCCAAAATCTCCTTCATTGCCTTTAGATATTCTGGGTCATGGCTAGCTTTCTCCTTTGCTAATTCAAGGATAGGGTTGCTAGGCATTGATATCATAGTTGCCAATGATTCTGCCATTGAGGGTTCCTCCATAATAAGAGAGTTGAGGAACTATTTGCGACTTAAGGCATCAGCAACTACATTGTCCTTACCAGGTCGATACCTGATCTCAAAATCATATTCTTGCAGAACCTCAATCCAACGACGTTGCCTCATATTGAGGTCAGTCTAGGTGAAGATCCATTTAAGGCTCTTATGGTCTGTGACCAAAGAGAAGTTGTTACCAAGCAAATAGTGTCACCAAAGCTTGAGAGCATGAATAACTGCTAATAGCTCCAGGTCATGGGTAGCATAATTCCTTTCATGGGTTTTTAGCTTCCTCGAAGAATACGCTATAGGATGACCTTCTTGCATTAGTACACGCAGCCTTGTGCAAGTGAGCTTGCATCCGTGACAACTTCAAATTCCTTGCTCAAGTCAGGGAGATTTAGAATCGGCATTGCCACTAAGCTATGCTTGAGCTGATCAAAACTTGATTGTTTAATGGGTGTCCACGCTATGGCAACTTGCTTCTTCAACAATTTTGTAAGGGGTGCTGGGATTAAGGCATAGTCCTTAATGAAGATCTTGTACCAACCTATTAATCCAAGAAAGATACACACTTCTTTAATAGTAGTTGGTGGAGGCCATCTTGGACATCCTTGACCTTTGTAGGATCTATAGAGATTCCTTCATTTGACACAATATATCCAAGGTATTCAATTTTCCTCTTGAGGAAGGAACACTTTTTCTTCTTAGCATAAAGCTTATGAGTTCTCATAGTCTCAAGGACAATGCGAACTTGGGATTGATGATCCTTCTCTTCCTTGGAATAAACCAAGGTATCATAAAAAAAGACAAGCACAAAATCATCAAGATATGGTCTAAAAATGTCATGCATTAGCTTGTTAAAGGTGGCAGGGGCATTAGTCAATCCAAAGGACATCAGTGTGAATTCAAAAATGACCGTATCTTGTGTTGAATGCCGTCTTAGCTTGTCTTCCTTGACACGGATCTAGTAGTATCTTGACCTCAAATCAATCTTGAAGAAGAATTTTGCTCCCTGCAATTGATCAAGTAACTCGTCTATCCTTGGGATAGGGTATTTATTCTTGATAGTTACTTGGTTCAGGCCTCTATAATTGATACAAAGGCGAAGTGTACCATCCTTCTTCTTTTGTAACAAGACTGGAGCTCCCCAAGAAGAACTGCCGGGCTATATGTACCCTTGGTCCAATAGCTGTTTGAGTTGTTCCTTTAACTCAATAGCTTCTGGAATGGACATCTTGTAGGGCATTTTTGCAACCGGTGCAACTCCTGGTGTTAGCTTAATCTCGTGATCCACTTCCCTAGGTGTTGGTAATTCAATCAACTCTTTTGGGAACACATCCGCATATTCTTTTAGTCATGATGGTTCTTTATTGGTGTCCTCTACCTATTCTGGTTTGTTTAGCTTGATCAGGTGGACAAGTAATCCTTTCCTTATTCCTTGAACTATTCGCATTGCCTTAGCTAACTGAATCTTTGGTTTACCTACTTCTCCTTGTGTTGTCACCTGCTCACCTTTAGGATTATGAAAGGAGACTTGTCCTTTCCCACAATGAATGTAAGCATCATTGGGGATTAGCCAATCCATCCCGAGTAGGCACTCATGGACTCCTAGACTCATTACCCTAAACTTAACAGATGTGGGCTTGTTTTTGAGTAGGAATTCCACCTTAGCAATTTGTCTAGTGCAAGTGATTTCTTGCCCATTTGCTAGTTCAACAAGCAAGGTAGGTGCAGCTACCATGGCTATTCCTAAGTGTCTTGCACAAGCTGGTGAAATGAAGGAATGAGTGCTGCCACAGTCAATCAGGGTTTTGAATTTCTTACCTTGGTAATATGATGGTGTTTGGATCATTGGGGATAGGCAGTTTGGCCCCTTTCTATGGAGAGCGGCATAAATGGATGCTCTCTCAATCTTAGCTTCCATGGATGGGTCTTCTTCTTCATTGATTCCCTTAGTGGAGATATTGGAATTTTTTGCCCTTCCCATTGCTACACCACTGCGGCCCCACGGGTAGCTCTAGCTTGGCCACTGAATTTTCCTTGGCGATGCTCTTTGCCAAGTTTGGGACATTCCCTTTTGAAGTGTCCAGGTTCATTACAGTGGAAACATCGCATGCTTTGATTGCTCCTTTGAGCGGGGACAAAGTCACTGATTGCATTTGCCCTGGCTTCTTCCGTTGGCCTTGACTTTGTCCTTGAGCCCTCTTGAATTGAGCTTTCCACATTCCTGGATTCTGGTCTTTGTAAGACCATGGTCTATTATTCCTGGGCTTTAGTTGACTTCTTGGGCAATAGGTCTCGCTCTTATCAATGCATCTTGCAAATCTGAAGGACACATTGATTCCAACCGAGTGTTCAATGGTGGATTCAGCCCATCATAGGACTTTGAAACTTGTTGGGGAATGCTCATGGTCAGAGCGTATTTCAACAAGGAGACAATTCTCGAGTAGTATGCCTCCAAAGACAGGCCCAACTTTTGAAGAAATCATTCATCTTCTGAGTTCTGTATGTAGGTGGCATGTATCTTCCTTACACGACTTCCTTTAGCTTGCCCCAAGTAATTATGCTTTTAGAAACTGCTTGGTCCTTACACTATTGCTTCCACCAGAGCCTAGCTTCGTCGATAAGCTTGATCTTGGCAATCATATCTTGGTTCACAAGTGTTGTTCCTGTTGCACTGAAGTAATCCTCCATTGATTCAATCCAAACTTCAGCATCCACTTCAACAAACTTCCCTTTACCGTCGAATTTTGGTGGTTCAATCTGTTTGAGAAGAAACTTCTTCTCTTGTGCCTCCGCTAGGCTTAGTGCAAAAACAAGACTTTGGTTCTGTGCTTGGGGTTGGATCTGATTTTGGATTAAAACCTTTGTGTTAAGATAACATTTACATATCTCTACACCTTGAATCAATGTGCAAATGATTTCTCATTACCACTGTGCAACAAATCAAATAAACAAAAAATCTTATTTATCCATAAAGAAGCATAAGCTTTGAGTACAATTATTTGGGAATGGATAGAGATTGGTTGGGATGATTTTCTTTCCAATAGATACATCAACGCCAGCATAATAAATTTCTATTGGATTCAGCTCTACAGGGACCGAATAGTAATATGGATTGGGAGAATGGATTCTCAAAAAGCGGTAAGTCATGGGAAGCTCGGAAAGTCTCTGTTTTTGATAGCCATGACATTTGTTTTGCCCCATTACTTTAATTCTGTCAGCTAGCAAGACTTTGACACCCTCGTCATAGATATAGCGATTTTGTTCTACTTGCCAACATCCGATGTGTAGGATCGAATTTACATGGGCCTCATGGAAGATAAATAACTTGATGACCTTCAAGTCCTTCAACCATTTTAGCCTCTTCAGATTGTTTTGAAGATAGGCAAGTCGGTTGGCATCTATATAGCAGTATCCCAC
Source organism: Lygodium microphyllum (assembly GCF_053477565.2). NCBI lineage: Eukaryota > Viridiplantae > Streptophyta > Polypodiopsida > Schizaeales > Lygodiaceae > Lygodium > Lygodium microphyllum. Next base: position 30,397,843 of record NC_141156.1, on the reverse strand, counting down.
GCTCGAATTCCAACGCCTTTCCACATAAAATGGTGAAAGGTTTAGATTTGATCCAGGATCCCCATCATGTCGGATTGTCGACAATAACTTGAAGAGTTCATAGCCATCTTGAACATGATGTGAAATACGAGGAACCTGCTCCATGCCTTGTAAGTTTAGAAGCGGCAACAACCCACAAGTGAGTGAAAAGGAAAAAAAGAAGTATTTTTGAGTGAAAACATTGCTTCACTCTCCCCGATTTAATCCCATCCAGATTGTTTTACTGGTTGGCTCTAATACCAGCTATAACATGCCCCGCCTAATGGCTATCCATCGAGAAACAAATCTAAGCATCGTTTCCCAGAACTCCCATGGAATGTTCTGGGGTTTTTTGCCTAGGGTTCCTCGAGTCCGCTTTGCAACAGAATGTTTGCAGCTGAATGCACTAGGATCGACTTGAAATCTGGGTTCCTAGAGGCCAAGGTCTCCTAACAACATTCTAGTGTCAAATCTTGGACATCCTACTTTATGCACAGATACCCAATCCAAAGCAGACCCATGCCGCACTTGGTTCAAAGAGAATGAGAAACGAGAGGGATGCTTCGCTCAACCTCTCTGCCTGTAGGGCATAGTCCCATTCTGGTCCCCTAAAACGGCATGAGTCAGGTTCTAACTTAAGGATTCCTAAAGGTCAAATGTTGATAGAATTCTATGAGAAACCTCCCAGTTCTCTGGGAGGGACCACCCTGCCATAGGGGGACCCGTCGAGGGTTCTGCCCACCTGCTTCCCTCAATGGATGTTCTTTAGTTATCTAATTAGGTCCTACCACATTTATGTGTGACATTTAAAATCATCTTCCTTAATCAAGCATTCAGGAAAGAGGGTTTGTTTCGTAACTTATGGCACTGATATGAAAATAGTTCAGACAAGTTCCTTGGAAGTAAACTTTATGTTAGCATCTTAAATGAAATACAAGTCTTGTCCAAAAAGGGACGAATTCCGCAATCCGTGAGGATGCGTCTTATTTCCTCCAAGTTTTTGCCCTTGCACTAGTAATAAGGCCCCGAGAATCTATCCCAAGTCACGTAGATCATTTGAGTAGGATCCAGAGGCAAGGAATTTACAGCCAGAGCCCCCCCAACATCCAAGCATCCTCCTACATTCAAACTAACCCACGGAGAGACCTCACATTCTTGTCATGGTTATTTGGAACCCCCTTGGATAGGGTTGGTGGCCAGCTAGGGGTAGCTTGGCCCGCCCTCCTTGAATTCAACCAGATTCATTATTCAAATTTCTATTGTGAGCTTGGGTCATACATTCCTTCCACAGACATTGAATCTAGGTTTACAAGCACAAACAAACAATGAAGGCGAGTGCTCAGGACATCTGCTGAGGTGAAGTCCTCATCTTTGACGTTGGTGTCACCTGTCTTGGTATTTCCTGCATGGATGTCATTTTTTATTATTTTCTAAGGGATAGAGAATAACCCCTTTCCGACCTCTCTCCTACGTAATAGGGGTAAACAATTTTGCTATAATTTTGGATGATAGCTTTCCCAAGTTACTAACCTTTGGTTCTCATCCTAAGATCTTGGTTTCAGATTTAATTGATTCATTGGTAACCATTTTCCCATCCTAGGATTCTATCAGGGTTCTAAGCTCATCCTAGGGTTTCCTTCCCTCAAGATAGCGGGAACTTGTGTCTACCCCTCTTGCAAGTCAAGTGTAAATTAGGTCTATTTACCATTTCAGAATAGTTGTGAGCATCAATTGTACTTAGTGAATAGTCATTCTTCATGTGTGTATGACATTTGAACCTTCTTGTGTCAACTTCAAGATGTATCATTTTTTTTTGAAAATGATATACCCAGGGGTGTTTTGGGTCCATTGCAGTTGGCTATTGGGGTAGGGACCCAAGAGCATGTTGACTCTAATTAAAAATATGGATGTAAGTGCAACCTGATCTATTTGCGACTAGAACCCTAGTTGAGTTGAATTAAGTCTTCACTTGTCATGTAAAGCTTTATTTACTAAACTGGCCTTTGCAGTTAAGTTTAGCACTCGACATGCGTATCTTAAACCTACCTTTTTAGGTGCATTCCCTATTATGTGATGCAATTGAGGCTATTTATGATGCTATGGAAATCTAGAATGTAGGCCTTCGTTGTTGAGTTGTCGATGCAATGCGAGATCACTATTCATAAAAATCCATTCTAATGCATTTATGCAACTCAAAAGGCATGACCTAATTATTCAAATGTGCATGTACTTGCATTTATTGTAAATGCGAGTTAATTCACTACGATGCTCTATGGGATGCAATTGACCTATGTGGAATATTTATGTACCCCGACAATCTATGATGCATCTGCAAAAGTTCGAACCTAATACTTGACTTAATTTTTTGCAACAACCCGTAGATGCTTAATCTATTATCGACAACTCATGGTTATTAAACCGTTTTCGGCTACCCTTCAAAAATATGCAAGTTACTTGACGTGCGGTATGACTTTTTATTAATGATGCTCATGCTTAAATATTTGATTTCAATTTCTCAACATGGTAGCAATACCTGATTTTGGGATGTCGAGTTAGCGTTCATGCCTGATAAACTATTCGTGTTGATGGTGGCGTCTTTACTCGATCCTTCTCTCGTAGTCGTGGTTTTCCCAGTTACTTGGGAGAGCTTACGCTTTGGGGCCATTTTGGAGTTGGAAAGTGATCTTTACTTTCTTCGAAGAACTCCTTGGTGCCAGAGTTCCTACCACTTGTCTTGAATTTTGCAATCTCTTGTCCACTTCAAAGCAATCGATGGGGTGGTTTTACGGAACTCACGATGGGAAAGAGAGGGTACTCGAGCCTTTGCCCACGAGAGGAGTTGTCCTTGGCCTCTTTTCTCTCTCTCTCTCTCTCTCTCTCTCTCTCTCTCTCTTTCCCTCTTACTCTAGGTTCTCCTTCCCTCTCTTTCCTTCTCTCTCCCTCTCCTCCACTACCTCTCCCCTCTCCTGTTGAGATTGCAAGCTCAACATGTGCAGACATTGATGATGGACAGCCTGGCTAGATGGGTCCGCACATCTACACTTAGCATATTGGTGGTCATTATGATACTCACATGGCCACTGACTTATCACTTATTATATTTAGTTTGTTACACCTACCTACAGTTGGCAAAGACATAGCGCCAGTCGATTAGTATAGTCAGTTATGCACTGTTTGACTTAGTAAGCCACTTTCCTTTATATTATATCTTATCTATACTTTGTGTACATTGTATAGTGTGTGGAAGAAGAAGAAAAAAACCAGCAAGAAAACTTTTTGGTCTCCATCTCTCTTTTTGTATTCTTGAGTGAGCTTCCTCTTGTGTATACAGTGTGTGTTTGGCGCAGCAGCTCAAGCAAGTCCCCCCCCCCCCCCCCCCCCAACCATGCGATTCTTGACATGGTATCAGAGCCGCACCACAGAGAGAGGCTGATTTTGAAGGCTAAAGTGAAGGAGAAAAAGCAAGGTTTGAGCAAGCAAGCCACGGGTAAGAAGCTCTCCCATTCTTCCACTCTCTCTCTTGGATAGTGCCTGTGGAGGCACCGGAAGCAGGGTTGAGCAAAAATCTTAGAGACTGTGAGATTTGGTGTGCGAGCAGATCACTGTATATTCTACAGATAAACAACTTTAGGGATTTTCCACAGTTGTTTTGGGCATTTGAGGTCGTTTCAAGCCCTGTTTTAGAGTTGCAAGGTTGCGGACAACAGTTTCAGGGTACACTATGATTTCGGATGTATTGACCGAAAGTGGGTGCACAGGTTACAGATTGCGAATCTGTAATTTTTGAGGTGTTTGTAGGAAGCAAACATAAGGTTTATCTGCAAACAGGTTGCAGATTACATGTACTGTTAAGCAATCAGTGAAAAAGGTTGCTTGGTGTATTACTGTGCACGTGTTGTGGAAGATTGCAGAAGACTAGCTTGCGGTGTTATATCCTTGTTTGTGATAATGGTAGAGAACAGTGAAAATCCCATTATTGAGAAGCTCAACAAGAACAACTACCGTTCATGGAAGTTCCCTATGATGAACTTCCTCATTGGAAAGGGCCTTTATGAGTTTGTCTCAGGTGAAGAAAAGGAGCCAGAGCTGGGTATCCCTTCGACTACAGATGAGTTAAAAGAATGGAAAGAGTGGAATGCGAAAGACAAAAAGGTGATGTACTGACTATCTGTAGTAATTGATAATACTATGCTGGGACATATCAGGAATGCAAAAACTTCACATGCAGCTTGGACAATTTTTGAGAGCATGTTTTCAGTAAATACAAAGGCACGAAATATTCAACTCAAGTAAGAGTTGAATGCCTTGAAGAAAGGAAAAATGTCTGTCAATGAGTATGTGTTGAAGGTGAGGAGCATTGCAGATGCTTTAGTAGCGATTGATGCAATGCCGGATGATGATGATTCGGTTTCATCCACTCTGAGTGGCCTTAACAATGAGAAGGTATGGAAATCATTTGTTACTTTAGTATATGTATAGAAGTCATTTCCAGATTTTGATGAGCTGATCTCTCTCATGATTACTGAAGAGATCAATATGTAGGGTGATTTGTCTGAAAGAAATGGTGAACATGTACAAAAATTTTACTCGAGTTTAGGAAGGGGACATGGCAGATCCTCTTCGAGAGGTCATGGTATGGGATGTGCTGGCGATAACTAGCAAAACAAGTTCAATCAACAGTTTGGTGAAATGTAGGTTTTTGGAGGCAGAGGAAACTTTAGAGGTAGGGGGAGCTCTAGAGGAAGAGGTGGATGGCATAATAAAGGTTCTGGAAATTTTGCTATTGTTTGCCATTATTGTGGCAAAACATGCCATATTGCAGCCCATTGCTATGCAAAGAAGGATGATATTCGCAGTGGTAAATTGCAGCAAGGAAACTATGCATCGTCTTCACGACAGAATGAAGACAAAAATGAGTATCTGATTGTTATGCAACATATGATGAATGCAGTTATAGGAAAGGGGACACATGATGATGTATGGTATGTCAATTCAAGTGCATCTAATCATATGACTAGTCATGTTGAATGGTTTGGAGAGATGTAGGACTTACAAAACCCAGGTTATGTGCAGACATGTGATGATTCATGCCATCCAATTTCACACATTGGAAAGGTTCCCTTGTCCTTGTATGATGGCCAGATAAAGAGTCTGACAGATGTATCACATGTGCCATATAAATTACAAAGAATCTAGTATCTGTTGGCCAAATGGTAGAGCAGGGATTGCAAGTCCAATTCAATGCAAAAGGTTGTTTTGTAGAAGAGTTTAATGATAAGTGCAGGTTGGTCGCAAAAGGAAGTAGAGTTGGCCGAATGTTCACCTTAGATGCTGGAATTCCTACAATGGATGTTGCTATGTATGCTAAAGGAAAAGGAGTAGTTGCAGATATTGAAATATTGCATAAACGTATTGGACATGCAAATGTGCCAAGGCTGAAATTAATGCAGTCCAGAGGATTGGTTACAAGGTTGCCTTCTTTTAGAGTTGCAAAATTGCATAAAGTCTGTGAAGCATGCTAGTTTGGTAAGCAGACAAGACAACCCTTCTCACATGACATAGAAGTGAGTAGAAAAATACTTGATGTAGTGCATACTGATGTTTGGGGGCCTACACAGAATCTATCTCTTGGTGGCAGTAAATACTTTGTCACATTTATTGATGATTGTTCAAGGAAGTTATGGATATACTTTATAAAGGAAAAAAGTGATGTGTTTGAGCACTTCAAATCTTTTAAGGCAGCTCTGTTGAAATAGAAACATGCTTAAAAGTAAAGTGCTTGAGATCAGATGGAGGGGGAGAGTACCTCTCTAATGAGTTCAGTGGCTTCTTGAGGACTCATGGGATAAAGAGGCAATTTACTTACAGGTATACCCCACAGCAAAATGGTGTTGCAGAAAGAAAAAATAGGCATATTGCAAAAGTTGCACGGGCATTAATGGTGGCTGAAAAGAATATGCCCAAACATTTTTAGTTTGAGGCTGTCCATACTGCTGTCTACATTATGAACAAAACTCCCACAGCTACTGTTCATGGGATGAATCTTGAAGAATGCTTTACTGGCAAGAAGCTTGATGTATTGCACTTGAAGGTATTTGGCTGTGTTACATACGTTCATGTGCCAGATGAGCTACGGAAGAAGCTTGATCCAAAGGCAGAAATATGTGTTTTTATTGGATACTCTTTAGAGTATAAAGGGTATCACTGTTATAACCCTGTCACAGGTGAGTTCAGAGTTAGCAGGGATGTTATCTTTGATGAGATGGGAAGTTGGTTTACACCTGCTGGTGATGTTTTGGATGATGATAATGATCAGGACAGCTATGTGTAGAAAGATACACAAGAATCATGGAGTCTTAGTGGACCAGAAACATCATCTGGTACTACACCTACTACAGTGAGCCCTTGGTCTGGGAGACTAAGGAGTAGCCCCACATCTTCAGGTGGATCTATAGGTGTTGCAGGGAAGGACAAAGGAAAGAAGAAAGTGCTGGATGGTAATGATGCATCTACCAGTCATTTGGGATTGGATGGAGATTCTAGTGGTTTGGAGAGCTTGGATAATGAGCTTGGTATTCCTTCTGTCAGGACACCAGGTGTACAGAGAGCTCATAGTAATGTAAAGGATCCATTGAGTGATCTGGTGGTACGCAGATCTAGCAGGGTTAGATACCCTGTTAAAAGGTTTGGTTTTGAAGGTTATGCAGCTCACCATTGTGCTTATATGGTGAAACTTGTTGAGGATGTTGAGCCCACTTGTTTTGAGGATGCTGTTGGTCATGCTCATTGGGATATAGCAATGGATGAGGAGATGACTGCATTAGAAGCCAACAAGACTTGGGATTTGGTACCCTTGCCTAAGGGTAAGAAAACTATTGGTTGTAAGTGGGTTTACAAAGTCAAGCATAATGCAGATGGTTTAGTTAGCAGGTATAAAGCTAGGCTGGGTGCAAAAGGCTATGCTCAAACATGTGGCATAGATTATGAAGAGACATTCAGTCGAGTTGCTAGGATGGAAACTGTTAGATGTGTGATTGCCTTGGCAGCAGCCAAAGGTTGGAGTTTGTAGCAAATGGATGTTAAGAATGCCTTCTTGCATGGTGAATTGCAAGAAGAAGCGTATATGGAGCAGCCAATAGGTTATGAGGATTTAGAGCATCCCACATATGTGTGCAGGTTAAAGAAGGCGCTCTATGGGCTGAAGCAAGAATCTAGAGCATGGTTTGACAAGATTGGAGAGTATCTTGTCAATATTGGATTTTGTATTTCTAATGCTGATTACTCACTTTATGTGAGAAAGGGAGATGCAGGGTTGGTCATCATAGTCATCTATGTGGATGACTTGATTATTACAGGTGACAGTGACAATGGGATTGCTGAAGTTAAGGACTTCTTGAAGAAGAAGTTTGAGATGAAAGATTTGAGTGAGCTGATATATTTTCTTGGTATTGAGGTGATCAGATGTGATGATGGTATATGGCTATCCCAAAGGCAATATGGCTTGGATATGTTATCCAAGTATGGTATGACAGCATGTAAGCCTCTTTCAGTACCATTGGAGCAAAATGTGAAGTTGAGTGCTGATGTTGGAGATGAGATAGAAGTCCCTACTATGTTCAGGAGGATAGTAGGGAGTTTGATTTACATGACTATCACAAGGCCAGACTTGAGCTATGTTGTTGGCCTTGTCAGTCAGTTTATGCAGATGCCTAGAAAGCCTCATTTGGATGTAGTTAGACGTATATTGAGGTATGTGAAGTCCACATTACATTATGGACTTTTTTATGAGGCAAGTAAGGACATATAGGTCTTTGGATACATAGATGCAGATTGGGCTGGTAGCATGTCAGACAGAAGATCTACAAGTGGATTCATGTTTTCCCTTGGTAGTATAGCAGTTATGTGGAGCAGCAAAAAGCAACCTACAGTTGCTTTATCGAGTACGGAGGCTGAGTATAGATGTGCTGCTATGGCAGCATGTGAGGTGGTATGGCTACAAAAGTTATTAGGTGATTTGGATGTGCAGGGAGATGGTCCAGTTGTCATTCATTGTGACAACATGAGCAGCATACAGCTAACTAGGAATCCATTGTTCCATGCTATGACAAAACACATTGAGGTGCACTACCACTTTGTGAGAGAGAAGGTACTTGCAGGAGAGATTGAATTGGTATATGTCAGCACACAGGATCAAATAACTGACATTTTCACAAAGGCATTGGGTGCAAAGAAGCTTCGGAAGTTTGAAGCTTACTTGGAGTTACAAAGATAGAGTTGAGCTTGAGGGGGGGTGTTGAGATGGCAAGCTCAACATGTGCGGACATTGATGATGGACCGCCTGGCTAGATGGGTCCGCATGTCTACACTTAGCATGTTGGTGGTCATTATGATACTCACATGGCCACTGACTTATCACTTATTATATTTAGTTTGTTACACCTAGCTACAGCTGACAAAGATATAGCGCCAGTCGATTAGTGTAGTCGGTTATGCACTGTTTGACTTAGTAGGCCACTTTCCTTTATGTTGTATCTTATCTATACTTTGTGTACATTATATAGTGTGTGGAAGAAGAAGAAAAAAACCAGCAAGAAAACGTTTTGACCTCCATCTCTCTTCTTGTGTTCTTGAGTGAGCTTCCTCTTGTGTATACAGTGTGTGTTTGGTGCAGTAGCTCAAGCAAGTCCCCCCACCACACGATTCTTGATACCTCCTTCTCTCCTTCTTAGATTGGCAGCAAGGGGAGAAGAAGAATAATGATTCTACTTGCTGAAAGGAAAAGGGGAAGAAATTAAGGGGAAGGGTGACAATAGTAAGGGAAAAGAAGAGGGTTTCCTCCTACCCATTTAAGGAGGGGGGGATTTATAAGGGTGAGGTGGGTAAAAATGGGGGGAGGGGGGGTTTGGAGGATGCATACATGTGCCCCTCCCCCATCAAAGTTATCATTGGCCTCGTTCTCTTCAACAGTTCTTTTGTCTACCACGTCAACTCCTGTTTTCTGTCGTGATCTCCTCCTCCACCCCTTGTTGAATAACAGTCGCCTCAGCTTTGCTTTCTCCTAGTTCATTTTCCCCTCCCAATGCCAATCGACGGCATTGTCAAGGGGGGGAAGAGATGCAATTAAAAAAGTATATCGTACTTTTTACTTTTTTAAATTAATTCATTTTTTAAAAGGGGAAAAATTGATGGCAAGGAGATGGGATAAAAAAGGGGGGGCAAAGTTATTATGGCGGCAAGACGACGGCTATTACAAACTGTCCATAGTTCTGACTCATGACTTCCTTCATCCATGGAATATGTTAAGATGTCATTAAAGAATACAAGGACAAAATCATCAAGATAAGGTCTGAATATATCATGGATTAATTTGTTGAAGGTAGCAAGGGCATTTGTTAATCCAAACAACATTACGATAAACTCCTAATGACCGTAACTTGTGCTAAAAGTGGTTTTTGGGATATCTTCTTACTTGATTCTAATCTGGTAATACCCTGATCTAAGATCAATGTTGGAGAAAATCTTCGCTCCTTGTAGTCGATCAATTAGTTTGTCAATCCTTGGAATCAGATACTTATTCTTGATCGATATCTGATTTAGCCCTCTATAATCAATGTAGAGACATAGAGTCCCATCCTTCTTTTTCTAAAATAACACCAGAGCTCCCTAGGGTGAGTTACTAGGTCTAATGTATCCTTGATCTAAGAGTTGTTTGAGTTGTTACTTTAGTTTTATGGCTTCTGGAATGGACATTCAATATGGTTGCTTTGCAAGTGGTGCAATTCCTAGTACTAGCTTGATTTCATGGTTGACTTCTCTTTGTGATGAGAGTTTAGTTAATTCTTTAGGAAATACGCCAGGATATTCCCTAAGCCACAAAAATTCATCTTCGACTTTTTTATCCTATTCAGCTTGGTTTAATTTGATTAGGTATGAGCCTTTTCTTAAACTTTTAGTGATTCGAGAAGCTTTCGCTAATTAAATCTTTGGTTTTCCTGCTTCTCCTTGTGTGGTCACTTGTTGTCCTACAATATTCAAGAATGTGACCTGGCCCTTTTCATAATGAATATGAGCATCATTGGAAATTAACCTATCCATTCCTAACAGGCACTCATAGGTTCCCATGTTCATCACTCTAAATTGCATGTTAGTCTGATTGCCACCCAGATTAAACTCCACCTTACTTGTCTGTTGTGTTGAGGAAACTTCTTTTCCATCAGCTAACTCAACTATCGGTCTGGGTACATGCATTGTGTCTATGTCTAGTTTTCTAGCACACCTTGGTGATATGAATAAATGTGTGATTCCACAATCAATCAAAATTTTAAAGGGTTTACCATTATAGGTTGATGGTGTTTGAATCACTGAGAACTATTAATTTGGTCCCTTCTTGTTGAGAGAGATGTGAATTCTCGCTCTCTCCATGTCAGTTTCCAAGGTGGGACCTTCATCATCTTCTACTTCCTGAGGGTTATGTAGGCAACTGTTCCTCTAGGCACTGTGGCTGTCCACCGACTCTGATTGTTCCAGAACTTGCTTTGGCATTCATTTTGTCCAAGTTTTGGGCATCACCTTTGGATGTGGCCAGGTTCATTACAATAATAGCACCTAAAAGTATCCTTATTACCACCAGTAAAGTTCTCCATCACCGACGTCTTAGCCTTCTTGCTATTAGTAGATTGGAAATGACCTTGGGCTCTTTTTGCATAGCCCCTAGTTATATTTCTATTTTGGAACTTATTATTCCAAGGCTTATTATTTCTTGGTTTGGATTGGAGTTCCTGTACAATTGGTCTTGCTCTTATCAATGCGTCTTGGAGGTCGGATGGACACATGGCTTTCAAGCCGTGAGTTCAGGGGATCATCCAATCCGTGGCAAAACTTGGATACTTACTGCGCAATATCCATAGACGGTGCATACTTGAGAAGTGTTACAAACTTCAAGTAATAGGCTTCCAGAGTCATTCCAAGTTGCTTTAGACCAAAGAATTCATTCATCTTTTGCATGCGGTATGCTGGCGGGAGATACCGACCTCGCATTGCATCCTTTAATACATCTCGACTAACAGACACTTCAGAGATTCCTTGGTCTTTACACAATTGTTTCCACCAAATTCGAGCTTCTCCTATTATCTTTAACTTTGCCGATCATTGCTTGATTAGCTGGGGTAATTCCAACAACAATGAAATAATCTTCCATGGATTCGACCCATATTTTTTCTTCAACCTTGACATTTTTGCCTTGGCCATCAAACTCAAGTGGTTTGATTTGCTTAAGTAGGAACTTTTTTTCTTAGATCTCAGTAGTATTAAGGGTAGGAACATCTTCCTGTGGTATTGTAAGATTTTCTCTAATCAGCTCTACAAATGTTATCAGACAATTTGCTCGTATCTTTTCAAAAAGAGAAATCATTTCAAAAGGATAGAAATACTTTATATTAAAATTTCAATGAAGGTTACATCATGATAGAGTTTTTTGAATTAGCTTAAGGAATCTAACCATGGATTTCAGATATATCTACTGACTCATAATTCTTAATTGCTAGAATGGTAACCAATTTCATATTCAATGGATAGACAAAATAATTTCTTTTGTTGTAGAGAAAATTTACATGGTTTATTTTGGGATGGCTGGTTATTTGAGAGAGAAGATTTCCCTAATACAATCTAAGCATGACATTTGGATACATCCATTGGGTAATAATCAGGCTTTGAAGAATGGATATCTAAAAATCGATACTTTAAAGGGAGATCAGGAAGTCTATCTTTGACATAGTTGTGGTGTTTAGAGTGACCAACAACTATACTTTAGTCCATTGGGATGACTTTTGTCGCTTCCTCATAAATATATCAATTTAGTTTAATCTCCCAACCTCTAGTGAACAAAGTTGAGTTCACTCTGGCTTCATGGAATAAATAAACCTTTACGACTTTAATATTTTCCATCCATCTTATCCTCTTCAAATTGGTATGAAGGAAGGTAAGATAGTTGCAAGATGGTTTGCGTCAATGTAACAATATCCACTGCTTATCATCTAGCATCTTTCCCGGTATAGTGGAGAAGGATCATAGATGCAATCCAGAATCTACATTACTTGCATTCTCCATCCATAATCTGCAGAATGCATTGCCGATGTAAACATTGCTTAGAAGACTAGGAACTGCTCCCAATCTTCATCTCTCTAGGTAGGATAAAAACACATATTAGAAAGGGAAGGGAAAAACAACTCATATCTCTGGCTACAATTACCAAGTTTTTGATTTCTTTTGGCTGTGATACCATTTGTAACGTACACACCTTTATTATGTGACGAGTAACATTTTAGTAGTTGCCCAAAGTTTACCTTCCAACCGTCGCCATTCATACTCTAACCAAAATGATCAGATTTTGTTCGGCTCTATAACCCTAGGTCTACCCCGTAGGGAAAGCGTCCTGTCATTACCCATGGAGGATCGACCTGAAGGTTCCTAATACTTGACCTAACAGCCACCTAATCAACAACTAGCTCACATCCAAAGGTGTCCTTTGAAAGGCTTCTTGTCCGAAAGGAGCGACTGCCATTACCCTCGGTTCATGGAGTACAACACTTTTTTCCAGTATCAGACTAAGGATTTATGAAATCCCTCGCAGTGCTCTAGCACAGCCCCGCTGTACCTTTTCCCCAAGATAATTTACAGTTCGATTTCTGAGACCAAACCCTAGGTAAGTTAGTCAATGGGCCCTTCCTAGAGTTTCTTCCTAGCATTCGTTGTTGGGGAAACCTCTCAGCTAACCGAGACCACCTTGCCATAGGACTAGATTTGTCGGGAATCCATCCACTTGCTTCCCTCTATGGAAGTTCTTAGTTATCTAATTACCTACCACATTGCGTGAAACATATAAAAATAGCTTCATTAATTAAAAAGAATCCTTTTATGCACGATTGTTTGTTTGCATAATTTACTCACGTACATACAATCATGATAAAATAAATTCATTATGTTCCATAATGTGTGCTCTCCCGTCCATATAGGAGAAAAATTACATTTCACGTGCTGCCTCATTCAGTGCATCTGCATGTCACCAAGATCAAATCCACCTGTAGCTAGCATTTTTAGGTGTCCCAAGTAGAACTTGGGCCATACTGGGAACCAAGTAGTTCCTAGGTGTGTAAAGGATTTACTAGCCAGAGCCCCGTGGCACCCTAACCACCTCCTACTGAATGCGTGTAGAGACGAAAACCGCCAAGACCCATGGACTGATTATTGTTTCAAGCATTCCAAGCCGAGCACTAATTGCTACCTCTCACATAGCCAACACGCTATCTCTCTCTATGAGTGTAGTGAGCTTCCTCCATGCCCGATCAAGTTTCCTCCTCTCCCGAGCACTCCGATAGCTCCACAATCCAAGTGCAAGCTTAAAGAAAGCTCCATCCTCAAGCTTCATGCTCCAAGCTCCATTGCCGTGAGAAAAACAAGAGAAGAGAAGAGAAGAGAAGAGAAGAGAAGAGAATAAAAGAAAAGAAAAGAAAAGAAAAGAAAAGAAAAGAAAAGAGGAGAAGATAGAGAGCTTCTCCACCACAGTCCCTCACCCTCACACTCTCACACTCCCTCTCTCAACAAGCACAAGCTCAAGCAAAGAAGAAGAAGAAGAAGAAGAAGAAGAAGAAGAAGAAGAAGAAGAAGAAGAAGAAGAAGAGAGCTACTTTTAGTCACACACAAGAATAAGCTTCTCATTCACTTTTCAACTTTATATACAAAACCCTAAGTCCCTTTTGGACGGTCATCCCCTTATCCCCTTTTTTACATGGCTGGCCGTTAGGCCCTTTTTTCCATTGTCCTCGTATCTTCCTAGCTTCCTTCCTACCGCCCATCTACCTTTACAATTTGCATGGGTGAGAGCCCATGCTCTTAAAATAAATTATGGTGTGCCTTGTGCTCTTTTACAAAAGTATTGACTTGTACTTTTTCTTGTGTGCCTTTCTCCTTGATTTAGGACTTTTATGCACTTCTTGTATTTCCATATTTTTCTTAGTGCACCTTTGTCTTCTGTTTCATGTTCTGGGGATTCTATAAGTGATGATTCTTTGGTGGGCTTGCATGATGATAAAGGGAAAGAGTTTAGAGTTGAGTGTTGATGAAGAGTTGACGGTACTTTCGTTGGAGTCTTCATGGCTACTTGTAGTGTTTAAAGCGTATGGTGTACTTTCCATGGTCTTTCGTGCCTTGCTTACCACTATTGATTGCAATGGTACTATTGAGATGGAGTACGAAAAAGAATTGTGCGAATGGTTTAGGGTGGCAGGATTAACCATAGGCCAGACAAGCTCCCTAGGTATGTCCTGCCCTTGATGTGCCCTGAACAATTGTGGGGGATTTGTAAATGGCTAGGGGACTAGGGACGGATCGAGCCGACCAAGGTCACTGGACGTACCTAATTTGAGGACCCCTAGGTGCTGTGTTGTGATCGTGAGAGCTTTTTTTCTTTTTTTTTTCTTTTTGTTTTCTCTTTTTCTCTCTCTCTCTTTCTTTTTTTATTTTTTCTTTTTTTTGGATAAAATGAATACAATAGTGCAATACATTGAGGCTATCAACCTTTCATTTGGACTGAGAAATGTCAAGATCCAAAGACTGTGAAAAATGGACATTACAAGGATGATTGTGTTACTAGCCTCGATGCTAGAGGAACAATTGTTGAGATGGAGAGATATACTTGAGATTTTTCAAACCTCTTTGTAACATGTGAGACATCGGTACAATTGAGGTAGCAACTGTAGTGAGCCGGATGTAGCGTTTGGCCAAGAAAGAGAGAGTAGCCAATGACTATGCTTTGGGCCATGCTCCAATGCAATGCGTGCTTTATGCAGAGGTGATTTTCTCTTCCCCCACAGTGTGGCTTCCGTCATGGCTCTTTGTTCTTGGTATTTCTGTTGTTTTTTCTGTAATGGCTCTTTGTGGGGTTGGTGGTGTTGTGGTGACTTGGACATTGAATGCTTTCATACTACAGAGACTTGTGTTGTTCTCTATCCACTTGACAACTTGTGAGAATACATGCAAGTCATATGCTTCAATCTTCAATCATAATGAACAGGTGCAACTCAAAAAGACATTACTCATCTGAATCCCATAGTGTTGATTTTGATGCATATCACTTGCGCTTGATTCTTGATTACCATTGCTTGTGTGTGTGCTGGCTTTGCTTTTTTGGTATTATCTATACACAGTCACAAGACACATTATTTATTTAAGTACACATTTATGAATCCATGTCACTTCTAATGATAAAAACCAATTGTAGAACTCAGGATTGTATTGGAGTGTGGCACATACATTTAGTAATTGTGGTAACAACAGATATTTTGCAACATTGAGTAGCATAGAACCTTATTCGAGTCTACTTGCAGCATGTAGCTTCTCCTCAGTGAGAATTTTATCAATCAAAGAGTTCTCTTGGCTAGTTCTAGCTAAATCCATACCCCAAACAGTAGTCAGTACTCGAAAGGAAGTTGGAGCCACATAGGGCAAGTCGCTCCTCTGAGACTATCATAATATGGGCCCCAAGTTTGGCCATTGTAGCACAATTTTCAAACCAATGCTTTTCAAATTGACTCCAACCCTCTAATTGTCACTTTAGTTGCTCTATCTCTAAGAGATTTGGTTGGCAAATCACTTCGTTGAATGTCATAGTTAAGGGTAGCTCATCGGCTTCCTCATTATAGATGAGTTGCATGCCTTCATGTAGGAGCTTGTCATAGTGCTTGTTAAGATATTCTTGCTCTTCCCAGGATAGCGGATATGGCAAGTATTCCTCAAGTTGCTCCCTAGGGAATGTGCCCATATATGCAAGGACATAAACACGTGCGAATAATTTGAGGTTAGCATCCAACTCAGTCAAGCACTCTGTGATATGATGAGGGCTTGCTCGGTTGCTATCTCACGCAAGAATCTGAGAGTTTTCCTAGGCTTTAGCATAGTTGGGGGCTCAGGCCTAGATGAGAAATATTGGTCAAAGCTAGGATTTCTTTTGTCCTTGGAGTTTTCATGTTTCTCTTGAGGCTTTGCTGCTATTGTGTCATGGTTTTTCTCAGATGTGATTGGTATAGTTTTGTCAACCTGTTGTGAACAGTGTTGTATCCACTCTTGATTGGCCAATGCAAGTTTTGTTGTTAGTGGATTGAGTGTTGCAAGCAATCATTGATGGTAATGATTGCTTTGACTTATTAGAACACATGGATGTGTCTGAGGTTTCACCGATGTTAGGAGAGATGGCAATGGGTTTATTCGTGGGTGGACTCGATGCTTTATTCCTCACCTCTTTAGCACTGTTGGTCTCAATCTTCTTGGCATTTACAGCCACTTGCAACTATTGTTGTTTTCGTTGTTTTTTCCTCTTTTTCTTGGGAAATTGAGGTGTATCCTTTAAAAATTCAAGACCTTGAACTAGGTCAATCATTGATGTGCTTGGTTGGGACTTAACATTCTCTTTTTCTGGCATGTCCTTATGGGACATAGCCACGGCCTATTGAATAGCCTCGCAAGGTTGTGAGGGTACAATTGCCTCTCTTTGTGGAGAGTCTAGCTATTTAGCCACTTCTCTTTTGTTTATCCCCTCATCCAATCGCATTGGCAATTGCTCTCGGTTGGGGGTGTTTGCTCTAGGCTCTTATCCTTACCCATTGGAAAATGCCTCCATTTCTTCTTATCAATGCGGGTGTTGTGTTTAGAGCTGTTTTTCTCTTGCTCAGGAGGGTTGGGTGACTCTAATGAAGAAATAAGAGACAATTTAGGATTCCTATCATGTAAGCTTGGACGAAACCCGCTGAAGAAGTCAGGGTTGTATTGATGGGAAGCATAGAGATCTAGGATTGTAGGATCTTGAGTGAGGTAGAAGACATAAGTGCTAATATTAAGTACCATGTTCCCTATTCATAGCCTACTAGCCATGTGTAGATATTCTTCTAGAAGCAGTTTATCATACAAGGGATATTTTTGGATAGTGGCAGAAAGTTGGACCTCATGGACCATTGCTAGCACTCTTAATGAGGTCGGGGAAACGTACATGGGATCATGTATTGATGTCCAAAGGGCTTTCCTTTGTTCAATGAGTGTCATTAGTTGGTGGCCAATTTTGGCTACCAAACTTTGGTTGGAGTACTATTTCTGCACAAAGTTGCATTGTCCTTTCCCTTTTCATTTGATTGCTTTGAGGTTTTCCTTGTTTGTCTCACATTGAGCATTATAGAGTGAGGGTATCAAGCACAATTGTCTAGCTGTAGCCTTTGGAATGTCCTTTATGACTTCTTTAACAACAACTACATAGCGGGAGCAAACATGTTGTTGCTCGTCCCAAGTCAGGGGTTTGACTATGAGCTTTGTGTGCTCTAGTGTTGGCCTTCTAATGTTCACATGGACATACGCACATGTGATGGCTATCAGCTTTTGATCAAGCTTCATCATGCACTTTATCTTTGGTTCATTGGTCAGATGTGCCATCTCCTTGGCCAAATCTTTGAGAGATTTCTCCTCAAGCCTAGGCTTTAGGTGCTTTGGAAGTGCTAGAGGTGTCAAGGATGTTGGTTGTGACACCTCTTCCACAGGTGAATTGCTAAGGACATGTTCCACAAGGGGCTTCGTCACGGCCAAAGGCTGTGACTTGTGATTCTTGATTGGAAGTAGTAGCGGCTAGTTCAGTGGACTGGTCACTATTGGTAGACTGTGGTGTCAAGTCCTTAAGAAAATCAAAAGTTATCGTGTCTTTTGTTGCCCTTTGTGCATTCACTTGTGCAGATCAAGCATCATTTGAGCTAGTCATAGTGGATTGCATAGGCATATCCCTAGGCTGAGAGCTAAGGGTGGTGTCATGTTGCGCATCTTGGACATTTGGAAGCTCAAACAGAGATAGAGATTAGGATTGAGAAGCTGCACTTGACGACTGCTGTTGTGCTTCTTGTGTCCGTTTAGGGAAAGAGGGTGTAGGAGATTTAGGACCATAGATGATTTTAAGAGCCAATGTATACTTTCATGTTATAGAATATGTGGCGAAACTTGTATTTTAGACTTTTGAAAGTGTGGTGATTTGTTCTCTAAACAAAAGATATCCTATAATCGATTGGTCAATATTTTTTATGAAAATAATAAAGTAATAAAAGGTTTAAAGCTTTTTTTTTGAACTCAAGATGGTAAAGTTTTCTTAATAATAACATAGAAAAAACATTGAATAAAAGTTAATTCAACCAATGACTATGTTATTGCAAAGAAAATAGTACAACTAAAGCAAGGTAAATCAATTCAATACACATTGATTAAAGCTCAACTTTCTTGTGAGAAAATACGTATAAATAATGTACTCATGAGTCACAATGCAAAATTCACTTGGATTGTCTATACAAAAGCTTCACCATTCAGGATGATTACACAAAGAGCAACTTGATTATCTTAGGCTTGCCATCCATTAGTACTAGGAACTTCATCATTTTCATGTAGTTTTTTTGTTGATGATGATGATACTGATGTCGACCTTGATATCCAATTGATTTCGCCGAGTATTTATTGATATCCAATATGCCAAAGCTCGATCATAGGGAAAGTTCTCTATGAAGTACTGATGGGAAACATACAATCTCATGCAAGTATCCAAGTTTGTACTTAACTTGTTGCACACCTTGTCTTTTAAAAACGCCATAACACTAAACATTCTTTCATCCTCCACGGATCCTACAATCATTGTTTGAGCCAAGTCAACAAGTTGAAAATATTTAGGCATACGATCTTGGAGGACTTGACTCATGCTCAACTTGTTCCATAATCAAGTAATTGCACTTGATTTTGTAGGCTCTAGAAGTTCTGTAAATTGATGTTGCATGTCTCTCCAAATCATTGTGATTGTTCCAAAAGTGCATCTCCATCTATTATCGAGAAGGTTGCATCAAACCCTTGCAATTGTAACATTTTTTCGAAGTGATATTTAAGAACATGAACTCTTTTCTTGAAATCTGCTTGAAGAGCACGTATGTCTTGCTGATGGTTCCAAAATTGTGGATAAACTATTGACATTGCCTCCAATAGTTCATCTCTTAGAAACCATTCTCTTATTTCTTGTGACACAGATTGTGCAACTTGTGCTAATGTGATTTTAACACTCTCCACTACATTATTAAAAGTTTCCATCTTTACACGTTGTCTTCTAACAAGCCGTCCTCAAACTTTTCCTAGAGACATAAAGATGTACCAACCTTGAATGTACTTTGATGCATACTCTGTACCATTTCTGTTTATCTTTAAAAAGCTCTTGCTAGGTTTTGATTGAAAGTTCATGATCTCATGCCATCTTTTGAATATCTCCTTGTGCAAAGGATGATTCATATCTGCATAAAAAGAATCTCGAACATTACTAGTTTCTTTTTTTCTTTTTGTAATGTGTACAAGAGCTTATAAGCATCCCAAGTGAACAAAAGTCTACAAGAAGGCCTCTTTCTTTTAGATAGGAATGGCTTCTTCTTTTGTCCTATCCATCTTTTCTTATGTAAGTGACTTCTTTATTTTGTAAGATGGAAGTCTAGTGAGGGGTGTCACATGAGTCACAAGCCAAATGAACAACAGAGCTTGGTTGCACTAGGACCCTCCTCATGATATGTCATCAAGCATAATTCCCATAAGTTTCAAAAATGGGAAAATGAAAACACGTTTTGGAGTCAAATTGGAGTTTCAACCTTGGTCTAAAACAAGGGAATGGGAATCATTTTTCTATGATTATATATTGTTACTAATGGACTTACACATGTCAAACACAACTTGTGCAAATTCTTGAACTTGCCTTCAAATAGTGCCAAGATAAATCACATACGAGTGACGAAATGCATTATTATTGATCAACATGCTAGAGACTCAACTTTCATGATAGTTTATTGAAATCAATCCAAGACATCACATGCAACCTTGTGAACAAGTGAATTCTCCTAAAAGTATGATCTTTCCCTTATTTTTCAAGGGCCTAAGGCCCACTACATGCACACTCCACAAATCAACCCTCAAGCAAGTGCCATAATGTATTGGGTTTTGGATTAGTGGTTGGGAGAAGTGGCGAACAACATCCATAGCCTCCTAAGGAAGCCAAAGGGGTTGCAAGTGGTATCATGTTATCAAAGGGGCTAGAATGATACCCACCACCAAGACCACAACTTGCAAGAAGTATAAGTGAAGAAAAGGTGCCCATAAACTTTGAAGAGCCTTCAACCCACAAACCACAACTCAACATGGTCAAAATCTAAGTAAGACATCTTAAAATCGATCATTCACTCATTGACTTCTTTTTTGTTACTCAAGTTTCACTTAAATTTGATATCAAATCCAAACCACAATCCAACTTGAATATAGATCCTTTGAGGCATTTAAGATCCCACTCGAACCACAATCCAACTATGCACAACTTATCCATTGCTTCCCACCCATTCATCACTACCGTTGCTAAGTCTAAGCCATTTAGGTGATCAATCGAGTAATCAACCATAACTCGTCCAATGAACCCTTCATACTAATCAATGCTTTTCTATATTCCATCTAAGTGATAAGTCTCTTGTCCAAAAATAAATCCATTCATAACCCATTGATAAAATTGTTAGGAAACCTATGGTAGTTTGGTACATGTCATGGTTTCTAGGCAATTTAATTAGCCTTTAATTGAGCACCTTTTAGAGAAATGGGTAGCTCTTTAGGGGTTAGTCCAATGCAAATAGGGAGACTAGAGGCACTCTTGCTGTCATCATTATGCTAGTACCAAGTGATGTTGTATTGTACATCGTATGCTTCATCTTACAGATTCCATTGCCCATTCATTCCAGTGACTCATGCTTTGTCTTCCTAATTTCCAATCATCGATGCATTTTCATATGGTATCAAACAACCACTGTTGTTGATTTTCTATTCTTGTGTGATGTCACTAACTAATTTCAAGCTTGAAACCTTTGTGTTTTCTACTGTTAGAGCTTTATAACCTTGCATTTTTTCTCATTGACCCTTCCTCTCCACATGGTGACCTGCACAACAGATGGGCAACCTCTTTCTTGCAGCTGGCAACTTGTTTTCCTACTATACAAAAGGCGATACCTTGCACTTTCTACTACTGGACTTTCATAGAGAGTTGGGACTACTTTGCCATAAGCTCATGTGATGTTCTAATTCAGAATGTGGAATAATAGTGGGAATTTGTCTAAAATTTCTTGCAATGCTTGCCCCCCTCCCCTCAATTGCCTCCCTTCTCAAGGGCCTTCTTAGGAACCCACCTGTTTTGGTTCCTATCGAATGCATCCATGCATCTTGGGTTGGACCATTAAGAAAGGTAGCCCACCCCCCAAGATGGGTCATTCACACCAGCAAGGAAAAAACCACTATCATTTCACATGAGAGGTCATTTTCAAGCCCCATTGCAAAACTTGTTCTTTTAGGGCATGTTTTTTTTTCTCATTATCTATTTTGCTAACAAACTCTAAAACCCATCTTGATTGGCCTTGCCTATTTTCTTCTTTTAGGGGCAAATTTTTTAATGAAATACACTATCTTTAAACACATGAAATATGCATTTGGAAAAATTTTTCTAGACTATATGTGGGTTGGTTTTTAACTAAAATTTCCATATAAATTAGAGATACTTAAAGATTCCAAAAGTTTATTGTTAAGGCCAAGTTCAATGATAAGTTATAGATGGCAACTCTAATTTACATCCATAAGGGTCTCTATCTTAACATCTTCCTAAAGAAGCAACAATAATTTTAAGAAATGAATCGAAATTTAGTAGCAAATTAGGAAAATCAACCCACATAAGCACCTTGGTGGGTTTATGGCTGTATTACCCCTATCTACCAAATCGGTATCCCTTGCCTTGTTGACAATGATACGCTATATAGCCTTGGGAAATTCAGGAAAGAAGTTTCGCAAGAAAACTTCGTTACAATGGTACATCAGAACCTTGATAGCTCAAATCAATACTTTGTTGAGTAAGTTTCAAAATAACCAGTCAAATCCTACAATAAGGTCAAATAGGTGTAAGATTCTAATCCTAGGCTCTATAGCTTCTCCTCGTCTCTCATAGAAGACTCCTTATATGTTTCTCCTGCCAAACTTGTGGTAGTTTGTTATTTTCCCCTTTCCGGATGTTGAACTTTAAAGAGAGTGTGGTTTCAAATGATTAAATAATCTTCTAGATCTTCCCCTCCATTTTTGTTCCTTTTTAATGCCTCATCTTTGACTTACAGTTTATTTCCTTTTTTTTTAATATTTCAGATTAACAAACAACCACTCCCTCTTCACCTTAATTAACATGCTTGCCTCTCTCGGCAAATGCACAAAAAATGACGGCCCCCTAAGAAGCCCCTAGATATGTGGGCAAAATGACTATATGTGAAGCCATTGTATTAATTAAGGTTTTAGGAAGGAAAATTATGTTTTCTTTAATTCTAAATTACCCACATAAAAGTATCATTTCATTTATCTCTGTAGTCCAACTATCACCCAATAATAACTTTCTTTACTTATTTACTATCCTTTTATCATTACCATCTAACCTCTCAATTTGAACTACACCTCATAATTTATAAACTTCAATAAACTCAAGAATTAAATCAGAGAAAGAAATTATTTTAAAACTCTTATTTCATCCATAATCTCTGTTAATCCTTTAATATAAACCCTAATATCCACTAATTATCATTTCAGCCCTGAACAACATTTTACAAAAGAAGTACCTACAAACAGAATCCATTCTTAATAAAAGACTAGGAGAATGTTCTACATAGAAAAAAACTATTGCCTCTTTTTAATTCATCTCTTAATTATAAAGAGTTATTAATTTTCTATTATTATAATTTAGAAAAATAAAAATATTCATAAAAATTATATTTGACCATAAATCATCAAACCCAATTACCCATACATCCATCATGATACATGTAGTTGATATACCAGTTGACAACCGTAAATTCCTCCATTTTCTCTTAATATTCACTAATCATCACTAAAAAAAAATCCCAAAACTACCATTTTCACATTGAAAAATTCAACAAATTGAATTCCAAACATCCATTTCACCTAATATTTCATGAATGAATGAATTACCACATAAATTAACTTTTTTTTTGTTGTTATCCCTAATCTTCCATTAATACTCTTAATGATCACTAATTAGGGGCCAAAATAGTCATTTTAAGCACTAAAATGCATATATCTCTCATTAAAATCATTTCCAAGTCATGAGATTTCCTCTCTAGGTTATTCTTAATGTTTTCTTACTTTTTTTAAAACTCATCTCTCATTAACATCATGCACAATTCTTAATTTTCACTAATTATGATTTAAAAATATATTTTTACCCTAATTTCAACCATTTCTTTATCATTTTAATGCATCTAATGTAAGAACTTTGTTTCTTTTGTTCCATTTCACCTTCAAAAAGTAGAAACTAAATGCATATGATCATAAAACATCAATTCTTTCCATTTTTTGATCAAATTTCAATGAAAATCAACATACCTGATTAACCAAGTAATTAGAGTCGCTCCATCGTAGTCGAGAGTGCTTGTGCTTGCTCCTCCACTCCCTTCACTTCCCAAAATCAGCAAACTTCCTAATCTTCCACTCCTCTCACTAATATTCACTAATCCTCTCTAAATCTTGCATAAATTCTCTCTCTCAATACCCAAGAATGGTTGCCAAGAATGGAATGAGGCTGAAGGAGATTCAAGAGGCGATCAAATGCAGCCTTCCATTGCTAGAAATGAGGCAGAGAAATCATAGAAATCATCAACATACTCTTGCATGATGGTGCCCATTTTTGTAATGTCTTCTTCTCCCTTCCTTCAACCTCTCTCTTCACAAGACACTCTCCACATAACTTTTTGATCAACCTCTTTTAAAAAATTGACCATTTTCCACTTGAACCAATTTTTTTTGGCATCTCTTCACATCTCTGGACCTAATTTGTCCCCCGCCCACAGCTTCTGTACCCAAAATTTGTGTATGCATGCTAAATTATACCCGTCTTTCTACATGTCTCTAATTAGTCTCCGCTTTCCACTTAAAAATTTCTTGCATTTGCCTTCTACCACTGAATATTTTTCCGTTCCCTAAATTTTCCACTAAAAAATATCCTAACTCTCAACTTCTAAATCATCCCCCAGCACTGCTAAAATACGGCTTTACATTCTTGTTTTTAATTAAAATTTATGAAAGATAATACATAATACAGAGCCGAAACTCTTCAGTTTTGCCAAAAAGTAGTGTAAAAATGGCACAAAATAAGGAGGTATCAGCTTTATAGGTCAAGATATTAAAATCAACTCCTTCATCGATGAGAGCATCGACACTATGCTCTCTTTTTGCGGTGAGTTTGACCCTAAGGTAAGCAGGTGGTACTATGTCTTCATCTTCTAGGTCTTGGCTTATAAACTGAAGCCTTCTAATACATGCCTTTGAGTCCCCAACTACACAACCAGATGTGGAATCTCCACTAATGTCTTGGGTCATCTGTGTAGTGCTACTCAAGGTACATACATAATCAAGACTATCATGTCTAGTCATCCTCGCAGTTGTAGCTTGATGTTGTTGCATTCCACCTTGACTAGATACAGTCCGAATGCAACACATACATGTTTTTGCGGTGTGGCCTTGTTGCCCTTGTTAGCTAGATTGGCCAATTGAGGTTCTAGGGTCTCTGTTTGTCTTTGTTTGGGTATGGTCTTTTGGTTGTTGTTTTACAAGTGAGTATCTATGCTTGTGCAAAGCCATTACTACACTAGGATCTAATTTGGAGGACCTACTGCGGTGTGTGCCTTCTCTCCAGCCTACTTGGGAAGGTGCAGAGGGGATAGAGCCCCCTCTATGGGGATCCAGGGGGAGGGGGGGACAGTCCCCCCCGGCCCGTGGGGCCGT
Source organism: Lygodium microphyllum (assembly GCF_053477565.2). NCBI lineage: Eukaryota > Viridiplantae > Streptophyta > Polypodiopsida > Schizaeales > Lygodiaceae > Lygodium > Lygodium microphyllum. The sequence continues at coordinate 30,372,931 of NC_141156.1, read as the reverse complement.
TACGCTAAACACCTTGAGTGATTTGAAGGACCGTTCGTAGCCAAGTTTTGGACTACTTGCTCTAGATTTCAGCCTAGTGATAGATCTATGATGTGCTTTCGGTTCTATATGGTCTTTGGGTCAGTTTCAGGGGTTAGATGTGTCAAATTTGTATTTTGTCCACCTGTCTGATTTTGACAGTTTTCTATCCGATTCTTAGAGGTTCGACTGAGGAGTTTGATGATTAGAATTGGACGTTAGATTCTGGGTTGATTCGATCGGCGGGCGATCAGATGGTCCGAGTCCAAGTGGTTTGGTCCGATTCTGGTGGTTCGATTATGGGTTGGTTAAATTTTTGTGTGTCCAATTTTTGTGCGTTCGATTTTGGGAATTGGACGTCCGATTTGACATGTGTTCGATTTGGAGTGTCCGATTTTAGATGGTCTGATTTTTGTGTCTGATTTTCGTGCGTCCGATTCTGGGAATCGGACGTCCATTGATTATGGGGTGTCCAATTTTTGAAATTGGACAAGGTATGTCCGATTGGACAGGATGGGTTGGTCCAAGTCCAAAAATCAGACCGTTCAAGTCTGATTCTAGGAATCAAACTCTGGTAACAGTGTCCGATTCATGAGGACTAGTTTTAGGGATGGCGAAAATCAACTTAATTCTAATGATTTTGGTTATGAGGGGTCGCACAAACTTCCAGAACGTAAGAATAGACCCTAATGAAGGATTGTGTATACCTGGAATAGCAAATAAACTCCAAAATACAAATCGGCAAATAAATCAATCCCTCTTAACCTGTTATGACAGCAGAAACCCTAATGAACACAATATTAGTGAGTTTGGAAATCTCCCAATTTCCATTTTTTGAATACTAAAAAGGTGGGATCCGAATAACATGCCCATAAGTTTCTCAAAAACGTATGATGTAATCTATCATTGGAAAGTGCTTGAAAAATGGAATCTATTGAGCTCTAGAGCGCTCAATTTGGAGTTATAGTGTTCAAGTTATGACAAGTTCAAAGATTTGACCATGTGTCCCAAACTTATAGGAAATTCCCATATTCCCCAATATGGTGTTAATGCATGTTTTCCTTTTCCCCCCCCCTATCCTAATGCATCCAAATCACAAAGAAAACATCTATACTACTCTAATCTGCTTTTCCAAATCTAAAAAACCAAAAACCTACTTGCTAAGGAGATCGAATACCTCTTCAAACTCCCTCGCTTTCTACCTATCTACCTCAAACACCAATTTGGGGAAAACCCTACTTCAATGCTTGATTCGGAGCATGCAAGCACTCAAGGCTTGAATCAATTGGTCCTAGCAATGGAACCAAAATGTAGAGGCAAAGCTCAAGCTCAACCCCCAAGACCCATGGACTGCTATCTCTCACATAGCCGATGTGCTATCTCTCTCTACAAGTGTAGTGAGCTAACCTTCATGCTTGATCGAGTTGCCTCCTCTCCCGAGCACTCCGCTAGCTCCACGATCCAAGTACAAGCTTCAAGTGAGCTCCACCCTCAAGCTCCATGCTCCAAGTTCCATTGCTGTGAGCAAGACAAGAGAAGAGAAGAGAAGAAAGGAAGAGAGGAGAAGATGGGGAGCTCCTCCACCACGGTCCCTCACCCTCACACACTCACTCCCTCACTCTCTCACACTCCTTCTCTCAAGCACAAGCTCAATCAAAGAAGAAGAAGAAAAAGAAGAAGAAGAAGAAGAAGAAGAAGAAGAAGAAGAAGAAGAAGAAGAGGAGAGCTACTTTTAGCCACATACAAGAATGAGCTTCTCATTCACTTTTCAACTTTATATACAAAACCTTAAATTCCTTTTGGGTGGTCATCACCTTTGTCACGATTGTGAGAGAGAAGGAAGGAGTCTCACTTGTAGCTTTCTTGCTTGCACAATGGGGGAATACACACACAGGTGGAGGCTGAAAACAATTTTCCTCTTCTTAGTTGTGGAAGCCAAAAGAACTCAAGTACATAGAAATAGAAGAACCCTATATATGGGTCTCAAACCAAACTCAACTAACTAAGGTGGCATACTAACTGAGCCACAAACTAGAGTAGATAAGGATAGCTATCATCTAGCTATTATTCATGGGCGGTGTACCAACCGCATCTGCAACAACTGACAAGTCGATGGACATAAATGCACAATGGTCACCCTAGCATATCACAAGTGGAGCTCGATATCTCAACACTCCCCCTCGATCTCAATCCCAATTCCTGCACACCAAGCATGTCTCTCAACTTGCGCAGCTTCTCTGCGCCCAATGCCTTCGTAAATATGTCAGCTACCCGATCCTCTGTGCTGACATAAACTAGATCAATAAGACCTAGTAAAACCCTCTCCCGCACATAGTGATAATGCACCTCAATGTGCTTTGTTCTAGCATGATAGACTGGGTTATTTGCCAAGTGTATACTGCTCATGTTGTCACAATAAATGACAACTGTCCCATCTGTAGGCTAATGCATATCATAAAGTAGCTTATGCAACCAAGCTACCTCACATGCAGCCATTGCTGCACCCCTGTACTCAGCCTCTGTGCTCGACAAGGCAACTGTAGGCTGTTTCTTGCTGCTCCAAGTGACTGCAGCACTCCCAAAAGAGAATACATATCCACTGGTAGATCGTCTATCAGAAATACTACCAGCCCAATCAAAATCAGTGTATCCATACAACTGTATCTGAACCCCAATCTCATAAAGTAGTCCATACTGCAATGTGGACTTCACATACCTGAGTATGCGTCTAGCCGCATCCAAATGCGGTTTCCTTGGAGTCTGCATAAACTAACTTACCAATCCAACAGCATAGCTCAAATCTGGCCTGGTAATGGTCATATAAATCAAACTTCCTACTATGCGTCTGTACATAGTATGGTCTTCTAGAAGCTCACCTGCATCTGCGCTCAGCTTCACATTCTGCTCCAAAGGAACTGAAATAGGCTTACAGCCTGTCATCCCATATTTGGACAGCATGTCCAATCCATACTGCCTCTGTAAGAGCCATATCCCACTTGGTGATCTAATCACCTCAATGCCCAAGAAATAACGCAGCTCTCCCAAATCCTTCATCTCAAACTTCTGCTTCAATAGCATTTTCACATGAAGGATATCTTCATCACTATCACCTGTGATAATCAAATCATCAACATAAATGACAAGCAGCATAATACATTTCTCTGTTTTTCTCACATAAAGTGAGAAATCTGCCTTGGAAATCTGAAAGCTAATAGTGACAAGATACTGTCCTATCTTGTCAGACCATGCTCTAGGTGCTTGCTTCAAGCCATACAATGCTTTCTTCAACCTGCAAACAAACTCAGGATGAACAACATGCACATAACCTGGTGGCTACTCCATATATACCTCTTCTTGCAAATCACCATGCAAGAAGGCAATCTTTACATCCATCTGATGTAAAGACCATTCCTTTGATGCAGCCATAGCAATAACTGCTCTTACGGTTGCCATCCTTGCAACCGGACTGAATGTTTCTTCATAATCAATGCCATATGTTTGTGCATACCCCTTGACTACTAATCTTGCCTTGTATCTGTTCACAGAACCATCTGCATTGTGCTTCACCTTATAAACCCACTTACAGCCAATTGCATTCTTACCTTTAGGCAAAGGTACCAATTCCCATGTAGCATTTGCTTCCAAGGCATCCATTTCTTCATCCATGGCTTTCTCCCATTTTTCTTTTCCCATGGCTTGCTTAAAATAAATGGGTTCTGGTTCCTGTATCACTTTGACCATATATGCATAGTGAATGGCTGTAAATCCATCATATTTCAATCTATCCACAGGATACCTAGCTCTGGTAGACCTGCGCAAAGTAGGTTAGGTGCTCTCAAAACATCCCTGGTCTTCCTTACTCCAGGTGTAACAATAGAAGGAATACCCAACTCATCATCAATGCTCTGTTCTGAGCCACTGGATTCACCATCCACATAAGAGTGACCTGCATTCACATCAAACATGGGCTGATCTACCTTCTCTTTTCCTTTTCGTGATACCTGAATACCACTATCTGCATTGCTTTGAGAAGATTCTCCTGATCTTAATCTGCTTATCCATGGCAAAGAATGTGAACCACTGCTAGAGGACGCTCCAGGTCCACTAATATTTTGTGACTGCTGTTGTGAATTCTGTGCAGCATTACCATTTTGTGCATCTACATCATCAATCACATTTACTGGTTTATACCAGCTACTCATGTCATCAAAAACAACATCTCTGCTCACTGTAAACTTACGAGTAGAAGGGTTATAGCATCTATATCCTTTCTGCTGTAGACAGTAACCAATAAAGATGCACTTCTCAGCTTTTGGATCCAACTTGGATCTCAACTCATCTGGCACATGAACATAGGCAATGCAACCGAAAATCTTCAAATGAGAAATATTTGGTTTCCTACCAGTATACCTCTCCTCTGGAGTCATCCCATGTATTGCTGCAGTGGGAGTCCTGTTCATTATGTAGACTGCTGTAGCAACTGCTTTATCCCGGCAAGTCTTTTTCGTTGAGCATGGCATGAGATACCTCTCCAATATGCCTGTTTTTCCTTTCTGCAATTCCATTTTGTTGTGGGGTATGACTGCATGAATATTGCTGCTTTATGCCATGCTCCTACAGGAACCTTGAAAACTCATTTGAGAGGTACTCTCTCCCTCCATCTGACCTTAGGCATTTTATTTGCAGGCTTGTTTCTTTTTCAACCATAGCTTTAAGAGTTTTGAAAAGCCCAAAAACTTCACTTTTCTTTTTCATAAAATACACCCAAACTTTTCTGCTATAGTTATCAATAAAAGGGACAAAATAATGACAGCCTCCAAGAGATGCAGCTTTAGTAGTCCACACATCAGAGTGGATTAATTCCAATGGCTTCTTACTCTCTTGAACATGTCTAGGAAATGGTTTCCTTGCCTGTTTTCCAAACTGACAGGCTTCACATACCTTATGCATTTCTGCAACCTTGAATTTAGGCAATCCTGCAGCAATATTTTGGGCCTACATTGATTTAAGTCGCTGTACATTAACATGACCAATGCGTTTATGCCAGATATCAATATCTGCAACTACACCAGTCCCATGTGCAAACATTGCTGCACTCAATTCAGGCATGTCTGCATCCAACGTAAACATTCTGCCCTTCTTCTTTCCTTTTGCTATCAAGCGACCTTTATTTTTCATATCCTCAACAAGGCATCCATGAGGATTAAATCTGACCTGCAAGCCCTGCTCAACCATTTGACCAACAGAAACCAGATTCTTGGTGATATTCGGGACATGAAATACATCGGACAGGTATTTCTTTTTCCCATCCTGCATAGACAAATGAATTTTTCCAATTTGCATAATGGGATGTGCAGTATCATCACCAGTCTCCACAAATCCTGGTTTTTCCATTTTTCGTGCATCCTCCATCCATTCTGCATGACCTGCCATGTGGTTTGATGCACCTGAGTCAACATACCATACATCGTTGCTTTCTTCTGCACTTGTCACAGAATTGGTCATGTGCTGCACCATAAACAAATGCTCATTTCTATCATCACCTTATCTACTTGAAGATGCATGATTCCCTTGTTGCAGTTTTCCATTCATGATATCATTCTGCTTTTTATAGCAATCTTTAGCCATATGACCCATTTTACCACAGTAGTAGCATTCAACATTGCTGTTTGCATTTTGGCCTCTTTGCCATCCACCACGACCTCTTTGGCTCCCCCTGCCTCTAGAGTTACCACGTCCTCCTCCATAGGACTGGTTTTCTTGAGTTTGCTGCATATTCTGATTTCTACCACGGCCTCCAATTGGCCTCCTCTACCTCTGCCTCTACCTCTTCCAGCATTTGAGTAGAAGACAGCTTTTTTTGAAGTTCCTCCTGAAGAAGATGCACCACCATTTCTCTGCTCCTCAGAAATTAGAAGAGCAATCAACTCCTCAAAATCAGGAAATTTTTCACGGACGAAAATGGATGTTCGGAACTGTGCATAATCCTTTCCTAGACCATTCAAGGTCACAGAAACTAAATCATCATCTTCCACTGGCAACCCAATGGAAGCAAGTGCATCTGCAATCTTCTTCACCTTCATGTGGTAGTCATTGATGCTCATATTTTCTCCTTGCACATTATGCAACTCTTGCTTGAGCTGCATTTTCCTAGCTTGTGTATTTGTGCTATACATTTTTGACAAAGTATCCCATGCCTCCTTTGGCGTACTTGCATCCTGAATATACACAATCATAGAGTCTGAAATGCTGATAGACAGCCAGCACATAACTTTCCTGGCTCTCTCATGCCATGCTTTAAATTCCTGCATTTGCTGTTGATTGGGAACATCAGGAAGAACTGGTTCTTCTTCATTTCCTGCAACAAATTCCCAATATCCTTTTCCCATAAGGAAATTCGTCATTCTGAACTTCCATGCTTGGAAGTTGTTCTTGTCAAGCTTTTCAGTGACAATCTGTGAAAGAGAATCAGATGCCATTACAGAATACTGCAAAAAATTCTGTCACTGCAAAGAACACAGCTTCAGCCTCACAAGGGCAAATCTGCAAAACTGACGAAAGTGGTATTTGACCACACAGTCACTTCCTAGTGACGATTTTGCATCAACAGGCAACAAGGATGATTCTGTAACTCCCAATGTCTCTGTGTATAGGCATACGATGCAATTTCTATAGTAACTTTTCACCGACCTGTAGAACAGTGGTCGCACAACATAAAACTGGGCCTTTTCCTGAGTGCGTGCAGAAAACTTCCGCCTCCAAAACAGGCCCCCAAATGGCCTCAAATAAAAAAAACAAGGTCACCAAAGGCTAAAGCCTGGTCCCACAACATATACTGCCCTCTTGCTTCACCGCGAAGGGCGTCTCAACCTGAGACAATGCACTCTTGCCCTTTTCGGCTGTGCTACCTGCAGAGACTTGCTCCCAAAACAGAAGAATGGAAGCAACACTGGTCCTCTTACTAGAACACCACGAACTTGGCTTGCTTTCTTGAGCTCCTTACCACAAACAAGGCTCTGATACCATGTCACGATTGTGGGGGAGAAGGAAGGAGTCTCACTTGTAGCTTTCTTGCTTGCATAATGGGGGAATACACACACAGGTGGAGGCTGAAAACAGTTTTCCTCTTCTTAGTTGTGGAAGCCAAAAGAACTCAAGTACATAGAAATAGAAGAACCCTATATATGGGTCTCAAACCAAACTCAACTAACTAAGGTGGCATACTAATTGAGCCACGAACTAGAGTAGATAAGGATAGCTGTCATCTAGCTATTATTCATGGGCAGTGTACCAACCGCATTCGCAATTGACAAGTCGGTGATATAAATGCACAACGGTCACCCTGGCATATCATGAGTGGAGCTCGATATCTCAACAACCTTATCCCTTGCCTAGGCCCTTTTTCCATTGTCCTCCTATCTTCCTAGCTTCCTTCCGACCACCCATCTACCTTTACAATTTGCATGGGTGAGAGCTCGGCGCTCTTAAAATTGTTAGAAATCAAGCTCACCGTCAGTGTGTCTTCATCTATGACCGACATCTATGACAGCTAGTGTGTACAACTGTCTCTATGTGACTACATTAAATAAGTCAGGTTAGTAGTTAGTTAGTGACCTGACTAGAGTTAGTCTGTCTAGTCTACATTTACACTAGGTCACTTTATCTTGTGGTGTGTGTGCTTTTTAGTTTAGTGTGTGGAAATGAAGGAATGAGCTTGAGAGCCTAAAGGCTCATGGATATGGTGTTTTCCCTGTCTCTCTCTCCTCTTTGAACATGGTATCAGAGCATTGCCAGGTTGAGCTCTCTGGAGCAAGAGGGAGTTAAGAAGACTTGAAGAAGCTGAAGAACAAGGTCTTTTGAAAACAAGAACTGGCTGCCATGTCAAGAATCGCGTGGTGGAGGGGGTTGCTCAAGATGCTGCACCGAACACACACAGAATGCACAAGGAGAAGCTCACTCAAGAGACAAGAAGAGAGATGGAGGCCAAAAACGTTTTCTTGCTGATTTCTTCTTCTTCTTCCACACTCTTTACAATGTACACAAAGTATAGATAAGATACAACATAAAAGGAAAGTGGCCTACTAAGTCAAACAATGCATAACCGACTACACTAGTCGACTAGCGCTATAACTATGCCAGCTGTAAATAGGTGTAACAACTTGAATATAATAAGTAATGAGTCAGTGGCCATGTGAGAGTCATAATGACCACCGACGTGCTAAGTGTAGACGTGTGGACCCATCTAACCAAGCGATCCATCATCCATGTCCACATGTGTTGAGCTTGCCATCTCAACATGCCATTACTCTGTCAAGGTATGCATTTGCTCATCTTGGACTCCATGCTTTATCATAGTGTTTGAAGCCTTTCTGGGAGCCTTGGTGAGCATCCTTGAGCATCTGCAAGTGGTCATTGAGCCTCATGATGAGGAGGACCAGCTGGCAACAAGGCTTGGAATTCTGCATGATCTGCTCCTGCTGATCTGGGTGGACATCAACCTGTCAATCTTCAGTGGGGCACCTGGACAAGATTCATAGAGCATGTATGCTCACTATTAAAGGTATTTGAAGTGTACAAGAAGTAAATGCTTGTGTGGGAGCTCTGTTATGAGCTGGAGTAACAAACATAGACCTGTAATCAGTTCTGAACTGCTATAAACATGAATGGACAGCATGCATTCAGTCATTATTGACATACATGAGCCTTGTACTACACGCAGAAGGCATCTTTGGAGCACAAGAATGTGTCAAAGCATGTATACATTGGATCAAATGTCTTGGAGCTGAGATTTCTTGCTCAGAATACTCAAATCTGAAAATCATTGACAGGCTGAAAACTGTCATACACAGTCAATGACAAGTATTGTGCATTATTGAAGCAATACAGGTCATCTTGGGGGTTCCATCATCTATATAAACTGGCCTATATATGCTGAATGTATGGAGGATTGAAGCAAGCAATGAGCATCATTGAAAACTGAATTCTGAAGCTGAAGTAAATGCAGTTACACTATCTTGGTTAACTACAAACAGCTCATGAAGTTTATGCCATTGGTCAATGAAGACAGGTTGTCTATGCCTACTCAGATGCTCATGTATTAAACTTGCCACTACAAAGTAAATGTATGACATGGTCGGAAGACATTTTGGAGTTGCTTGGAGCTTGGTATGCTGAATTTTGGTTGACTGCAACCTGCAACTAGATTTGTTGACACTTATATGTGCTGGTTATGCATTGTTATGTGCCTCTATGCTCATGTCTTGACTGCCAAATGTACTAGCAGCTACCTGGGAGATTTTGGAACATGTATGACATGATTACCACTCAGTTTTGAATTTGAAATTGCTGTTGGTTACTCACAGTTTATAGTTTTCAAAGTGCATGTATGTACCCTGGCAGTGAGGTTACAGAAGCTTAAGCTGAAGCAAACACATAGCTTATGTATTGACAGTTATATCTACAGTTGAGAGCACTTGTTTGTGGGTTGTTTTGGGGTGTCAGTGGGCTGAAATACCCTAGTTTTTTTCTGCAATTTAGTGTAGAAAACTATCATAAACTGTTACGGACTGAACTTAGTCAGTCATACTTATTGGTCTGCAGGGAGTCAGGCACCTGATAGAAAGTCTATTGCATAATGGCTAATGCACATGGGACTGACAATATCACTCAAATAGTTAGAGAGAAGTTGGATAATAAGAACTTTGCATTATGGAAATTCAGAATGAAAAACTTTCTGGTTGGTAGAGGTTATTGGGATCTATGTACAGGAGATGAAGTTGCTCCTGAGTTGCCTGCACACAATCCAACAAATGAACAGAAAAGAGTCTACATGCTATGGAATGAAAGAGCATGCAAGGTGCTGCATTGGTTTTCTTTATGTATATCTGATGCTATGGTAATTCAAATCACTGGATGTGAGTCTCCGAAGGATGCTTGGGACATACTGATGAAAAATTATGGAACCATGACACATGCAAGGAAGATCTAGTTGAAACAGCAATTCAACAACATGTCTAGGAATGGCAAGAGCATCCAGGCATATACCACGGAGATCAAGACCATAGCTGATCAACTTGCTACTATTGGCTCAAGTGTATCAGAAGATGATATGATTGCTGTTGCTTTGAATGGCTTAGGCAAAGAGTACAAAGCTTTTGACACTTCCATTTATGTCAGAGAAGAGCCCCCTAGCTGGGAAGAGCTAGTTGCTTTGTTGCTGCATGAGGAAGTCAAACTTGGTTTGAATACAGGTTCTAGCGCATCTCAGAGTAGAGACACTATGTTATACTCTAGCCAGTGTGGCAGAGGATCTAGAGGTTGTGGTTCATTTCGAGGTCGTGGTGACACTCGTAATGCTTATGGACAGCAGCAGTAGCAGCAGAGTAATTGGCATGGTGCAAATACACAAGGCCAGCATGGATCTAGTGGGTTTAGAGGCAGGGGGAGATCACCCCGAGGTAGAGGTGGTGGATCTGGTTCATGGCAGTCATCTGATCAGTCCAACAGGGACAAGGACTGCCATTATTGTGATCGGTATGGGCATATTGCAAAGGATTGTTACAAGAAGTAGGGAAATATGAAGGCAAAGAGCAGACAGCATGGGCACTATGCATCTTCCAGTGGTGCTCATGATGAGCCAGTTGATAGACTCTTTGCCATGCAGCATGTATCTAAAAATGCATTGAGACATGATAGAGATGACAGATGGTACATTGACTTTGGAGCGTCAAACCACATGACCCCGCATGGAGAGTGGTTTGATGAGATGGTTGCAGGTACACATGGTCATGTATGTACTGGGGATGACACCCAACATGACATAAATCATAAAGGGATTGTTCCTCTTATGATGCCTGATGGCAAGAAGAAAGGCCTGCATGATGTATTACATGTACCGACCATAACAAAGAATCTGTTGTCTGTGGGTCAAATGGCAGAACAGAATTTGCAAGTGAGGTTCAACAAAGATGGGTGTTTCATTGAGGAGTATGGAAATGGCTGCAAGTTAATTGCCAAGGGCAGAAGGGATGGCAAGATGTTTACATTGGATGCGACCATTCCAGGACTCAAGGCAGCCATGTTTGCTCATGATGAGAGTGCCATTCGGGATGTAGAGATTTGGCACAAGCGGATTGGACATGTCAATGTACAAAAGTTGAAATCTATGCAGCAGAAAGAAATAGTACTTGGATTACCTAAATTCAAGTATAATGATTTTGGTCATGTATGCCCTGCATGTCAATTTGGGAAGCAAGCACGGTTTCCTTTCATGAGACATGTAAAAAACAGCACTAGGCCTTTACAGTTGGTGCACTCTGATGTCTGGGGTCCTTCACATAATGCTTCTTTTGGCGGTGCACGGTATTATGTCTCATTTATTGATGATTTCAGTAGGTACACTTGGCTTTATATTTTGAAGCATAAGGATGATGTGTTTGATGCATTCAAAGACTTCAAGAAACATGCTGAAAATGAATTGGGATGTTACATATCATGCTTGAGATCAGATGGATGCAATTATACACCGCAGCAAAACGGTGTTGCAAAGAGGAAAAATCGGGTTTTGATGGAGTCAGCTAGAGCTATGTTGAATGAAAAATGTCTGCCAAATGGTTATTGGGCTGAAGCAGTAGTGACTGCTGTCTATGTGTTGAATCGAACCCCTACAACAGGGATTCATGATGTCACTCCATATGAACAGCTGTATGGTCATAAACATGATATTTCACACCTGAAGGTATTTGGCAGCATTGCATATGTGCATATACCGGATGAGAAGAGGAAGAAATTGGATCCTAAGGCAGTGAAAAGTGTGTTTATAGGATATGCACAGGAACAGAAAGCTTATAAGTGCTATGTACCTTCTACGCATGATACACTCATAAGCAGAGATGTGGTATTTGATGAGTTAGCATCTTGGTATGGGAATCCTGTGGCAGTGCTTACTGATGGCTCACCTAGTATGAGTCATGCTGAAAATACTCCTGCAGAGAGTACTTCCATGATGGTCAGACAGGTGATGTATCATCTCTAGTGAGTCCTTGGACAGGACGATTACGGAGTCGCACTACTGCATCCACTGACACGGATATGTCAATGAGGGGGAGAATAGATAAGGGAAAAGAAAAGGTTTTTGAAGATGTAACAGGTCCACTCACTGCAGGTTATGATTCATCTAGCAGTGACAGCTTAGACAGTGAATTGGGCATTCCGTCTGTTATGACGCCAGGTGCTAGGTAGAGCCGTTATGTGCCGTCTCATGAGAGGCAAGCTCACAGTGAGCCACAGCTCAGGAGATCAGAGAGGGTCAGACGACCTGATGACAGGTATACTTACAATGGATATTCAGCTCGTCATTATGCTTATATGATGAAAGTAATAGGTTTTAGAGAACCAAGTAAGTTTGATGAGGCAGTTGCATATGAGAATTGGCGTGCTGTTATGGATGAGGAATATTCAGCTTTGGCTGAAAATAGTACATGGGATTTGGTATAGCTGCCTGAGGGCAAAAAATCTATTGGATGCAAGTGGGTGTATAAAGTAAAATGTAAATCAGATGGATCATTGGAAAGATATAAGGCCAGGCTAGTTGCAAAAAGGTATGCGCAGCAGTATGGTCTTGACTATGAGGAGACTTTCAGCCCTGTAGCAAAGATAGCTACAGTTAGAACTGTGATTGCTTTGGCAGCAGCTAGAGGCTAGAAACTATGGCAGATGGATGTAAAGAATGCATTTCTCAATGGAGAATTCCAGGAAGAGGTTTATATGGAACAACCTGAAGGCTATGTACATCCAGAATTTCCAGCACATGTATGTCGGCTGAAAAAGGCATTATATGGGTTGAAACAGGCACCCAGAGCATGGAATGCTCGCATCAGTAGTTATTTACAGCAACATGGTTTCCGATTGGGAGATGTTGATCATAGTCTGTTTACAAAGAAGACAGATAGTGGTTATGTTTTTCTAGTTGTCTATGTTGATGACTTAATCATTATAGGAGATGATGAAAATGGGATTGCAGAAATAAAGACATGTTTACAGGCTAAGTTTAAGGTCAAGGATCTTGGAGAGCTGAAATTTTTTTTTGGGGATTGAGGTTGTCTCTACACCTCGAGGCATATGGCTGTTACAGAAGGAGTATGCTCATGACATGTTACAGAAATATGGTATGGCTGATTGCAAGCCTATGGATACGCCTTTGGAGCAGAATGTCAAGCTGCAGATTGATGTTGGGACAGAGATTGAGAATGTTACTATGTACAGACAGATGGTAGGCAGCTTGATCTATCTCACGATCACTAGACCTGACTTGAGTTATGCTGTGGGGCTGATCAGTCAGTTCATGTAGAAGCCTCGCAAACCACATGGATGCAGTCAGAAGAATTCTGAGATATGTAAAGGGTACCACAGATCATGGGCTGTTTTATGCAAAGCTGTACTGTGACAATTTGAGCAGTGTTATGTTAGCAAGCAATCCTGTTTATCATGCAAGATCAAAACACATTGAGGTTCACTACCATTTCATCAAGGAAATGGTTTTAGCAGATCAGATTGACTTGGAGCATGTGAAGACTGAAGACCAGGTAGCAGACATCTTTACCAAATCACTTGGTAAATACAAGTTCATTCACTTTAGACAGCTACTTGGAGTGATGCAGATGATTTGAGTTTTGTTTTTGAGCTTGAGGGGGAGTGTTAGAAATCAAGCTCACCGTCAGTGTGTCTTCATCTATGACCGACATCTATGACAACTAGTGTGTACAGCTGTCTACATGTGACTACATTAAATAAGTCGGGCTAGTAGTTAGTTAGTGACCTGACTAGAGTTAGTCGGTCTAGTCTACATTTACACTAGGTCACTTTATCTTGTGGTGTGTGTGCTTTTCAGTTTAGTGTGTGGAAATGAAGGAATGAGCTTGAGAGCCTAAAGGCTCATGGATATGGTGTTTTCCCTGTCTCTCTCTTCTCTTTTAACAAAAATAAATCATGGTGCACCTTGTGCTCTTTTACAAAAGTATTGACTTGCACTTTTTCTTGTGCGCCTTTCTCCTTGATTTAGGAATTTTCTACACTTCTTGTGTTTCCATATTTTTCTTGGTGTGCCTCCGTCTTCCATTTCACTTTTGCCTTGGCCTTGTCTTCTGCTTTATATTTTGCAAAATTTCCACCTTGTTCATATATGAGGGTTAACAATTTCGATTCCTGCTGGGAGACCTCTCACCATTTAGAGCTGGTCCATGCTTTCCGCGGCGGTAAAAACATCCCCTCTTGGTATGGGGATTCAACACCTATCCTTGGGGAAGGTATAGGGCCCATCAATTTTTATTTGTTCCAATACTTAATTGAATCAGGACCTAATCTAGAAAATCACAAACAAGATTGATTTCTTCAAGTAGTTATGACTTCAATCAATCATGCAACTTTTAAGTGATGATTAATCTAGTAGCAATCGATACTTGAATTTCACATAATGACCTCTTCCCCTTGGAATTTAACTAAGGGTATCTAGATTTTGGGGTCTCTAACTTCCTAGTTTAAGGTTTATTCTTGTAACCAAGTTTCTTGGTCTTAGGTCAATTTATTTAACTTAGAGGTATTTTTGGTCTTAAAATCTTCTATCAAAGCCTTTAGATTAAACTATATACTTAACTAATTTCTTTGGGGTTCATTCTTAATAAATCTATATTGAAAAATTTCTCATGATTTCTCTTGAGTTCAAGGTTTTCATAGTTCCCCTAACAATTTCTAGCCTATAAGATGTTCTAATAACTTACTAAGTGAATGCTCTAAGATCGTAGTATTTCTCAAGAGACTTATCTTATTTCTATTGAATTCGGATAGAAATTTTTAGAAAAAATTGTGGTATTGCGATTGGTAAAGGGTTGTTATCCGCACCCGTAACTCCGTTAGTGACTCCCATGCTTGCAACTCTAATTATTGCTTCCACATTAGTATGGTCGTTCGCGATTTTTGCTTTTGACCTCTTTTTCTTTGAGGCCATGATGGAAATATGATTCATAGAAAAAGAAGAACACGGCAGTAATACCGATTGGCAAAGGTGTAAGACTCTCGATGATGATGATGGTTATTGCAGAATTCAATGATGTAGGCCTTGCAAATGGTTCTTCTTGTCTCGTGGAGAGCAATACTTCTCTCTCTCTAGTAGACGGAATACGTGCAAGAGTAGAGGTATGGCTTCTAACTGGATTGATAGAATAGGATAAAGTTCTTCAGTCTCTTCTCTTCTTGGATTAGAGTAGAAGAGAATGAGAGACCTTCTGTGTATCCCCTTCCTTGGGTTGAATGGAATGATGTCTCTTCGTCTCGTGGAATAGAGTCTCCTCCTTCTCGATCAACGTCTCGCCCTCGTCAAGATTGCTCTTGTTCCCCTTCATAGTCATTTCCAAGCCCTCAATTTATAGTTTTGCAAGGGGGTGGGTAAAAGAGAGGACACTTTTTTTTTAAGCATTTTTCGATGACATCATCGATGACAAAGAGAAAAAACTTTCTTTTAGCGCTTTTGATGACATCATTGATGATGTTAGAGAGGGAGCTCCATTTTTGTAGCGCGAAGATAAAAATTTACAAATTTATGGGCGAGCACTGTGTGGCATGTCATTCGGTGGCTGTCACTTTAAGGCGATGACCAAGGCATAGACCTTGGCATCTTGGCCTTGGCATACTTGGCAACAAGCTACGAAGGCTTTGTTGGCGCCGTTGGCTATGGGTGAGAAGCTCCCAGTAGCTTGTAGTAAAATCTTATCGGGAGGTTACCCATCTCGGTAGTGTCATCACCCAAGTGCACTTAACTACCAAGTGACTATCTACTAGGCTAGTTCTTTTTGTTGTTCTATACTACAAACATAGTTTAATAAGCTAGTCTTGCGAGGGTCTCCCAAGTCTTTTTTCCATGAACTGGCATATGATATCTCATTAATAATAATTATTATCTTCATAATGAGAGTCACTTTCATAAATCAATTTTCTTTGGAACGTATAAGCACATTAAAATAAACTAAGTAATGGTGACATTACAATTGTAGTGTGTAGCTGTATGGCCAAAGCATTTGCTTACTATACATCCTTGGTAGTCTCAGGAACATTTTAAGGAAAGGTAGTCTCCACCACAATGTACACACTGTGCATGTTTTGGCATTATGGTCCCAAGATTTTTAGTGCCTCGGTCATCTTGAGTAACTCTTGATGTTGCTTCTTCATATCAACAATCAATTCTAGTGTTTCTTCACTATTTGTATAAGATTCTCTTGTGTGACTCTCTTGATAGGGTTCCATTGTGTATTTGTCCCTACTTCAGCCTTTGTAGAGGTCATCTAAGAGCTGAATTTTGAGGCCCATTTTTTAAGCACAAAAGTGGCCCAGAAGGCATAAAAGAGCAATTTTTAATGGACAATGAAACAAATGCAGATTGATGAGCTAGAGTTTTCCTAGATAGATTTTGATGCCAAGAACCCAACGCAAGTCTCTATTCATCGATCGGAGTCCGTTTGACCCCCCATTTAATCCCTGCAAAGTTTCACACTATAAAGTAGCTATTGGATCTAAGAGCCAAAAAGTGCGTGACATGGAGGCTAGATTGATAGATTTTGATGCCATGAAGCCTGATGTCCGATCCCTTCATGATTCCAACCTCATTTGGCTCTCCATCTCAGTCAAAACCACTTCCAAGAAGTGTGAACATGGAAAAACTAAATCAGTTCACTTTTAATAAGCTAGGGGCTTAACAAAAACTTTTTTTCTCACATGAAGGGGAAGGGGGGGGGGCACAAAATTTTTTGCGCCTCCTCAAATCCATCAATTTCTTGATTTTACAACTATTGGAGATTAGAGGAATGATCTAGGGGATGAGGTAGAGAATTTTTTTGCTCCGTGTTGCCACAAACTGCACGTACAATGATGCACTAAATTAAAATATCCGATTTCAGTCTTTCTCTCTCCTCTTTGTACCTCGTTCCTATGGCTCAATCTATGTGAGAGAGGGATAGACTAAAGCGATAGATTTTGGACGTGTGATGATGCTGAAGTGTTATGAAGTATAAATGGAAGGTTGGGGATGTATCAACAACCATGGAAGAACATCAGTGGCTTCTCAACTTTTAAATACGTGCGAATTTGTATTAAATTAAACATGTAAGTGCTCATTTTTGTCATTTTATTATGAATCTTCCACCACACATAATTTGAAAAATAGTTTCAAATGATTGAATATGATTTCTATTACTTGAAAGATTAGAATTCTTAGTTGGTTCTTGATGTTTGCATAATTAAAATGAAAACTGAGAAACCCGCAATGTGAGAATTGTGGGATTTTGAAAATTTTGTAGATTTTACATATTTCATGGTTCATTTGGTGTTCACATAAGGTCATATGAAGTGCAATGCTCTATCTTGCTTCATGCAAGCTCCACATGTCTAAAAATCATGAAAATTATTAATAAATAATAAGAAAAATCAAGAAAATTTGATTTTATGTGTCAAAAAATTATGAATGTATCCATGAATGTATGGTGGGGCTAGGGCATGAAGTTTAGCCTTAGAATATCCCTATTTTTATGTTTAATTATGTATTTACTACTTTTTATATACAAAAAAACACATTAAAATATTCTTTATACCTACCAACGAATGCAAAACCATAAATGGTAGGTGGAAAGGGTTGTGGGGATTTAAGAATCCATTGAAATTTGATTTTACACATATATTGATATATAGGATTCATTTGTTTTAAGTCTTTAAAGAAGGGTAGTATAATCCCTTAGCAATGATGCACTACATTAGAGTGAAGTCGTGAAAATAATTGTTTATGCACAATTCACACTGTTTGATCTATACTTTTACATGTTTGTACACTTAAGGGCATTCATCTTTTCATTGCATTACATATATATGTTATTAGAAAACCAAATCCTAGATGCATTGCACTTAATTGTTACAATTATTAACCCATGCTAAGAGCGTAAGGAGTCCCATGCTATAGGATAGTATGTTCATTCCCTTTGGAGCCCGATTTGGTAAGGATTGAATTATCTCTTGGAACGAATATAAAGAGAGGACTATGTTTTGCATGTGCTATATATTTGGATGGCATTTCTATGGGCTAATCCCTAATGTGTAGGAGAGCCTTAGTGGGGCCACGACAATATGCTAGGGGGTGCTCCGTGTGTATGTGATATGAGGTGCTAAACATCGATATGTTTGAAAACTCCAATTTCTGAGAATTGGGAAGGGATTCATTGGACTATGAATAATATGAACATGTGTTTAAGCTAAATCAATGTGTGTAGCCTCTAGATGCTCTTGGCTATGAGGCCGTGTGGTGTTTTGGTTGAGCATAGAGGTCGGCGGGCTAGAGCCTTAGAGCCTATGTCAGGCTCATTTTTTGGTCCTGACATCATCCATGCAGATAGACTCTTTGAGAACATAATTGATGATGGAGTGATTTACCTTGGACTTCCCAACTAAGGTTTCATGTATTCTTTTGTTGCAAATACCTTTGATAAAGGCCTTTGTGACTGCTTTGGGTGTAGCTCTTTCTACAAAGAAGGATCCATTTGAGGATGCTCTAGACCTTAGAGATGTAGTTCCTCTTGCTCTCCCCCTATCTATTCTATGTTTATGAGTGGCATGATGAGGTTATCTCCATAGCCAGTTTCAATAAATCATTTGATGAATAGATCCTTCAGCAAAAGAGGCCTTGTTAGTGGCATTCAACACCATAAACCAAGTTCACCCTTTTTTGCCTAAGAAAAGTTTAAAGTCTTGTACTTGTTTGGCATCATTGAGAAGATGGTTTGCCTATAGACTTGGTCAAATTATTCTATGAAGCTATAGGTACCATCACAAGCTCTACTTGTTTTGGTACTAAGGGAATTTTTTCTTCATCTTGGTTTTCCAACATGTTTCCCATTTCCATCATAATAGACTATGCAATATGAATTCCTACTTGTAGCATGCCAATCTAGTCAAACATTTAAATGCCTTTGCACAAAATTTGAGAGAAAGTCTTGCAATGAGCCTACAACTCTAGCATTATGCAATATCCATTGGATGCTATCCATCTCCACTTGCATATTTGTAAGCTGCTATTTGGTGTCATTGTTGATATCAACTAGTTGATTGAGGATGACAGTTCCTTGCACTTGCAATTTGACTAGTGTACATTCTACGGATTCTTGGGGAATATTTCTAATGTCAAAGCTCATAGCTTCTTGTTGGAAGCTATGGCTTGTGGTCTAGAAATCATCCAAGTCACCACTTAGATTTTGAGTTCTATCCATATTTCTAGCTTAGGCTTATGTGGTCTCTTGGTTGACTAAGTGAACTGTTGAGATATCGAGCTCCACTCGTGATACGCCAGGGTGACCATTGTGTATTTATGTCACCGACTTGTCAGTTGTAGATGCGGTTGGTACACCGCCCATGAATAATAGCTACATGATAGCTATTCTTATCTACTCTAGTTCGTGGCTCAGTTAGTATGCCACCTTAGTTAGTTGAGTTTGGTTTGAGACCCATATATAGGGTTCTCCTATTTTCTTTGTATGTGAGTTCTTTTGGCTTCCACAACTAAGAAGAGGAAAACTATTTTCAGCCTCCACCCTTGTGTGTATTCCCCCATTGTGCAAGCAAGAAAGCTACAAGTGAGACTGCTTCCTTCTCTCCCACAATCTTGACATGGTATCAGAGCCTTGTTCGTGGTAAGGCTCGCGGTGTTCTGGTAAGAGGAGCAATGTTGCTTTCATTTTCTGTTTTGGGAGCAGATCTCTGCAGGTAGCACAGTCGGAAATTGCAAGAGTGCATTGTCTCAGGTTGAGACGCCCTTCGCGATGAAGCAAGAGGGCAGTATATGCTGCGGGAGAAGGCTTTAGCCCTCGGCGACCTTGTTTTTTTGATTTGGAGGCCATTTCGGGGCCTGTTTTGGAGGCGGAAGTTTTCTGCACGCACTTAGAAAAAGGCCCAGTTTTATGCTGTGCGACCACTGTTCTACAGGTCGGTGAAAAGTTACCACAGAAATTGCATCGTATGCTTATGTGCAGAGACATTGGGAGTTACAGAATCATCCTTGGTTCCTGTTTATGCAAAATCGTCACTAGGAAGTGACTGTGTGGTCAAATACCACTTTCGCCAGTTTTGCAGATTTGCCCTTGTGAGGGTGAAGCTGTGTTTTTTGCAGTGACAGAATTTTTTGCAGTGTTCTGTAATGGCGTCTGATTCTCTTTCACAGATTGTCACTGAAAAGCTTGACAAGAACAACTTCCAAGCATGGAAGTTTAGAATGACGAATTTCCTTATGGGAAAAGGATATTGGGAATTTGTTGCAGGAAATGAAGAAGAACTAGTTCTTCCTGATGTTCCCAATCAACAGCAAATGCAGGCATTTAAAGCATGGCATGAGAGAGCCAGGAAAGTTATGTATTGGCTGTCTATCAGCATTTCAGATTCTATGATTGTGCATATTCAGGATGCAAGTACGCCAAAGGAGGCATGGGATACTTTGTCAAAAATGTATAGCACAAATACGCAAGCCAAGAAAATGCAGCTCAAGCAAGAGTTGCATAATATGCAAAGAGAAAATATGAGCATCAATGACTACCACATGAAGGTGAAGAAGATTGCAGATGCACTTGCTTCCATTGGGTCGCCAGTGGAAGATGATGATTTAGTTTCCGTGACCTTGAATGGTCTAGGAAAGGATTATGCACAGTTTCGGACATCCATTTCAGTTCGTGAAAGATTTCCTGATTTTGAGGAGTTGATTGCTCTTCTAATTTCTGAGGAGCAGAGAAATGGTGGTGCATCTTCTTCAGGAGGAACTTCAAAAGAAGCTGTCTTCTACTCAAATGCTGGAAGAGGTAGAGGCAGAGGTAGAGGAGGCCGATTTTGAGGCCGTGGTAGAAATCAGAATATGCAGCAAACTCAAGAAAACCAGTCCTATGGAGGAGGACGTGGTAACTCTAGAGACAGGGGGAGCCAAAGAGGTCATGGTGGATGGCAAAGAGGCCAAAATGCAAACAGCAATGTTGAATGCTACTGCTGTGGTAAAATGGGTCATATGGCTAAAGACTGCTATAAAAAGCAGAATGACATCATGAATGGAAAATTGCAACAAGGGAATTATGTGTCTTCTAGTAGACAGGGTGATGACAGAAATGAGCACTTGTTTATGGTGCAGCACATGAACAATTCTGTGACAAGTGCAGAAGAAAGCAACGATGTATGGTATGTTGACTCAGGTGCATCAAACCACATGACAGGTCATGCAGAATGGATGGAGGATGCAAGGAAAATGGAAAAACCAGGATTTGTGGAGACTGGTGATGATACTGCATATCCTATTATGCAGATTGGAAAAATTCCCTTGTCTATGCAGGATGGGAAAAAGAAATACCTGTCGGATGTATTTCATGTTCCGAATATCACCAAGAATCTGGTTTCTGTTGGTCAAATGGTTGAGCAGGGCTTGCAGGTCAGATTTAATCCTCATGGATGCTTTGTTGAGGATATGAAAAATAAAGGCCGCTTGATAGCAAAAGGAAAGAAGAAGGGCAGAATGTTTACATTGGATGCAGACATGCCTGAATTGAGTGCAGCAATGTTTGCACATGGGACCGGTGTAGTTGTAGATATTGATATCTGGCATAAACGCATTGGTCATGTTAATGTACAACGACTTAAATCAATGCAGACCCAAAATATTGTTGCAGGATTGCCAAAATTCAAGGTTGCAGAAATGCATAAGGTATGTGAAGCCTGGCAGTTTGAAAAACAGGCAAGGAAACCATTTCCTAGACATGTTCAAGAGAGTGAGAAGCCATTGGAATTAATCCACTCTGATGTGTGGACTACTAAAGCTGCATCTCTTGGAGGCTGTCATTATTTTGTCAGTTTTATTGATGACTATAGCAAAAAAGTTTGGGTGTATTTTATGAAAAAGAAAAGTGAAGTTTTTGGGCATTTTAAAACCCTTAAAGCTATGGTTGAAAAAGAAAAAGGCCTGCAGATAAAATGCTTAAGGTCAGATGGAGGGGGAGAGTACCTCTCAAATGAGTTTGCAAGGTTCCTGCAGGAGCATGGCATAAAGCAGCAATATTCATGCGGTCATACCCCACAACAAAATGGAATTGCAGAAAGGAAAAACAGGCATATTGGAGAGGTATCTCGTGCCATGCTCAATGAAAAAGACTTGCCAGATTTTTATTGGGCTGAAGCAGTTGCTACAGCACTCTACATAATGAACAGGACTCCCACTGCAACAATACATGGAATGACTCCAGAGGAGAGGTATACTGGTAGGAAACCAGATATTTCTCATTTGAAAATTTTTGGTTGCATTGCCTATGTACATGTGTCAGATGAGTTGAGATCCAAGTTGGATCCAAAAGCTGAAAAGTGCATCTTTATTGGTTACTCTCTGCAGCAAAAAGGGTATAGATGCTATAACCCTTCTACTCGTAATTTTACAGTGAGCAGAGATGTTGTTTTTGATGAGATGAGTAGCTGGTATAAACCAGTAAATGTGATTGATGATGTAGATGCACAAAATGGTAATGCTGCACAGAATTCACAGCAGCAGTCACAAAATATTAGTGGACCTGGAGCGTCCTCTAGCAGTGGTTCACATTCTTCGCCATGGACAGGCAGATTGAGATCAGGAGAATCTTCTCAAAGTAATGCAAATAGTGGTATGCAGGTATCACAAAAAGGAAAAGAGAAGGTTGATCAGCCCATGTTTGATGTGAATGCAGGTCACTCTTATGTGGATGGTGAATCCAGTGGCTCAGAACAGAGCATTGATGATGAGTTGGGTATTCCTTCTATTGTTACACCTGGAGTAAGGAAGACCAGGGATGTTTTGAGAGCACCTGGGAGTGAACCTACTTTGCGCAAGTCTACGAGAGCTAGGTATCCTGTGGATAGGCTGAAATATGATGGATTTACAGCCATTCGCTATGCATATATGGTTAAAGTGATACAGGAACCAGAACCCACTTCTTTTGAGGAAGCCATGGGAAAAGAAAAATGGGAGAAAGCCATGGATGAAGAAATGGATGCCTTGGAAGCAAATGCTACATGGGAATTGGTACCTTTGCCTAAAGGTAAAAATGCAATTGGCTGTAAGTGGGTTTATAAGGTGAAGCACAATGCAGATGGTTCTGTGAATAGATACAAGGCAAGATTAGTAGTCAAGGGGTATGCACAAACATATGGCATTGACTATGAGGAAACATTTAGTCCGGTTGCAAGGATGGCAACCGTAAGAGCAGTCATTGCTATGGCTGCATCAAAGGGATGGTCTTTACATCAGATGGATGTAAAGAATGCCTTCTTGCATGGTGATTTGCAAGAAGAGGTCTATATGGAGCAGCCATCAGGTTATGTGCATGCTGTTTATCCTGAGTTTGTTTGCAGGTTGAAGAAAGCCTTGTATGGCTTGAAGCAAGCACCTAGAGCATGGTCTGGCAAGATAGGACAGTATCTTGTCACTATTGGCTTTCAGATTTCCAAGGCAGATTTCTCACTTTATGTGAGAAAAACAGAGAAAGGTATTATGCTACTTGTCATTTATGTTGATGATTTGATTATGACAGGTGACAGTGATGAAGATATCCTTCATGTGAAAATGCTATTGAAGCAGAAGTTTGAGATGAAGGATTTGGGAGAGCTGCGTTATTTCTTGGGCATTGAGGTGATCAGATCACCAAGTGGGATACAGCTCTTGCAGAGGCAGTATGGATTGGACATGCTGTCCAAATATGGGATGACAGGCTGTAAGCCTATTTCAGTTCCTTTGGAGCAGAATGTGAAGCTGAGCACAGATACAGGTGAGCTTCTAGAAGACCCTACTATGTACAGACGCATAGTAGGAAGTTTGATTTATATGACTATTACCAGGCCAGATTTGAGCTATGCTGTTGGATTCGTAAGTCAGTTTATGCAGGCTCCAAGGAAACCACATTTGGATGCGGCTAGACGCATACTCAGGTATGTGAAGTCCAAATTGCAGTATGGACTATTTTATGAGACTAGGGTTCAGATACAGTTGCATGGATACACTGATGCTAATTGGGCTGGTAGTATTTCTGATAGACGATCTACCAGTGGATATGTGTTCTCTTTTGGGAGTGCTGCAGTCACTTGGAGCAGCAAGAAACAGCCTACAGTTGCCTTGTCCAGCACAGAGGCTGAGTACAGGGGTGCAGCAATGGCTGCATGTGAGGTAGCTTGGTTGCATAAGCTACTTTATGATATGCATCAGTCTACAGATGGGCCAATTGTCATTTATTGTGACAACATGAGTAGTATACACTTGGCAAATAACCCAGTCTATCATGCTAGAACAAAGCACATTGAGGTGCATTATCACTATGTGCGAGAGAGGGTTTTACTAGGTCTTATTGATCTAGTTTATGTCAGCACAGAGGATCAGGTAGCTGACATATTCACGAAGGCATTGGGCGTAGAGAAGCTGCGCAAGTTGAGAGACCTGCTTGGTGTGCAGGAATTGGGATTGAGCTCGAGGGGGAGTGTTGAGGTATCAAGCTCCACTCGTGATACGCCAGGGTGACCGTTGTGTATTTATGTCACCGACTTGTCAGTTGTAGACGCGGTTGGTACACCGCCCATGAATAATAGCTACATGATAGCTATCCTTATCTACTCTAGTTCGTGGCTCAGTTAGTATGCCACCTTAGTTAGTTGAGTTTGGTTTGAGACCCATATATAGGGTTCTCCTATTTTCTTTATATGTGAGTTCTTTTGGCTTCCACAACTAAGAAGAGGAAAACTGTTTTCGGCCTCCACCCTTGTGTGTATTCCCCCATTGTGCAAGCAAGAAAGCTACAAGTGAGACTGCTTCCTTCTCTCCCACAATCTTGACATGAACTACTTGATTCAGGACTAGGATCTCTACTAGTATGGTCAAAGGTTGAAGCTTACATCCACTCCCTAAGAGCATGCACTTCCTTTATAGGCTATGTTCTAGGCTTTTCTCCTTGATTGATAACTCCTATAGTCTTTTCATGTTTTATACATCAGGTAAGTTTCTTTTGTTTATGGTTGAAGCGATGAGATGTCCATGTTTTTCTCTCTTGTTCGATGAATTGCTCGAGTCTTTTTCATGGTGGATGTTTGTTTTTTTCTTTGTTTATAATTTGGTTTTTATTTTGGTCATGACCTACCCAAAGCTCATGAAATAAACACCCTTATACAATAATATGCTAGGTACACGTGTACATCATGCAAGGCCACTAGATTAAGTCTATGTGCCCTAATGTATAGTGTGAGTGTGCGTGTGTGCAATATCGGTTGCCATGCTTTAATTTGCAAGATGAGTGAGTGTGTGTGGATGAATGCACAATGCATAATGCAAGGATTATTTGTTTATGTGGATGCACAATGTGTATACACAAATGCACTATGCATGGTTTGTGAGCACACTGTGTGTGTGTGTGTGTGTGTGCGTGTGCGTGTGCGTGTGCGTGTGCGTGTGCGTGCGTGCGTGCGTGCGTGTAGGTGAAACATGTGGGCAAAGGGGTGCTTTTTCACATGTAATGTGGATGTGTGTTAGCTCAAGACTACGTGTACAAGTGTAAAGGTGATGCCCTAAGGGATCGCCTACATGTGCATGAACATATCCTTATATTAGTGTATTTAGATGACAACTCTTGCATTACTATGCATATAGATTTTTGTGCTTTTTTTTTTCACTTGAATGCAATTATTTAGTGACTTCCTATACAATGGTTGTTAGCACATCCCCAAATCCCATTAGAGTAGCTTTGGCCATCACTGCCTTCCTCCTTTCTACCTCTATGCTTGCTTTTTCTAACATGAGTCATGATTTCTCGAATCTTTATGCTATAGAGCTAAGTTCCTTTTGCTACATCATGGATGGTTTTTGTGTGATGAAGGTATTGAGATTTTTGTTGTCCCTCGCTTAGCATTTTTACAAATTGATTGTTTCCCTAAAATAGAAAAGAAAGCATTTTCTAAAGGTGTAAATTTTGAGTATATTTGGTTAAGTTTTCTTGGCAAGATGTGCATATGTTTTTTAAATTCATAAATATATATTAATAAATTCAATACTTTTTAAAATCTCACCATAAGACTTTAAACTTTGGCTCTGGTAGGATAAGAAAAAAAAGCCACACGAAAAAAGACAACCAAGTCTTAGACACCATTTTTTGAAAAAGAACATGGTGGAGAGGAAGGTAAAGTGAGAAAAATGAGATCTTCTTGTGCACTTAGGTCTGGATGTAGCTGGAGGAAGCTTCTTGGATTAGAGATGGCTCTGATACCATGTTGAAATATAAGAATGAGAGCATTAGAGTTTGCACAAGAGGGAGAGAGAGAGAGCTCAAGTACAAGAAAAGATCTTGCTTTGTGAGTAGTTCCCAAGTACAACTAGTACACTCTTCTCTACATTGAGAGTGACCTTTAGGCTATTTATATAGCCTCTATGTGGCTTAGGGTTATGGTTTCCCCTACCCTGTAGTTCATTCACACCCAACTACCCTTATCCACCCTTACATACATGGGGTCCACATGCCTATCTCTCAACAGGGGCGTGGTCTCAACACATTTACATATCAACTACATTTGAAAGATGTGATTGTGTCCTTTCAAGGCTTGCTCTTATGAAACCTGAGTTGTAATAAGCTCATTAGCAATTGAGGTAGCCCTGAATGAAGATGAATTCATATTCCCCCCATGATCATGGTAGAGACTTTAGATTGTTTGCATTATTTTCATCAAGAAGACCTAGGTCAAGTCATTCATAGCTACACATGCGAATAGAGTGAAGGTGTTATCCAACCATTGAATAGATGTGACTATATCATCATTAATGTTTGTGTCTATGCTATATCATCTAGTTCCAAGAGGGATTACCTCCCATAAGAAGGTCATAGGCTTAGGGGGGAATTTAGCTTTTGGTGGCTAGTTTGATGAAAGTGTAATTTGTTTTGCGGCCCCCCCCCCCCCCCCCCCCCCCCGAAAAAAAAAAAGTTTACCTTTTTTTAAATCTTCCCCACACCTCCCGTCGATGACAGGTGGGGAAGGGGAAGAATTGGATGTGGCACGAGAGAAGATGATGGCGAAGGGAAGGAGGGTGGTGACGAGTATGAGGAGGAAGGAGGCGATGACAGGGAAAGAAGGGGAGGATGATGTGTCGTCGACATGGGGGAAGACAACGTGAATGAGGAGTCGACAAAGGTCGCAATGATGGAGGAGAGGACAGCGTCGATCAAGTCGATGGTGGGCGGAGGTGCACACATGTGCTATATCATCATCCCACGCGCCCCCGCGCCCCGCGCCCCGCGCCCCCCCACCCACCCACACCCCCCCTCCTCTCCTCAGAGGAATATTACATCCTCTCCTCAGAGGAATCAATATGAAGCGTTGTGGCAAGAATATTACATCCTCTCCTCAGAGGAATCAAGATGTCCTCATCTCAAAAAGAACTGGGGAAACTGTTTTTCTAGAGCTGTCTCTTCTATCCAGGTGGCATACTCCTCAAGATAGTCTTTCCACTGGATAAGTTACTCTCTAACGATTCTGTTTCTCAGAGGTTTCTCTTTTACATCTAGAATCTTATCACACTAGAGTTCAAGGACTCCTTGACTAGGCATTACAGTTTGTTGGTCATCAAGAATATGAACTTGATTTACCACATAAGCTTTCAAAAGACTAACATGAGATACATTGTAGACTTTCACATGATTAAGAAGTTGCACTTTGTAGGCATTAGCTCCTAGGCATTTGAGAATCTTGTATGGTCCACAATACCTTGGACTCAACATTTTGAACTTTCCTAATGACAGAGAACTCTTCTTTGGGCATACGCGGATGAAAATAATGTCTTCCTCTTGGAAGATATGCTCTTGCTATCCTAGATCAGCATAAGCTTTCTGGTGGTCTTTGGCAACTTGGATGTCTTGTCTGATAGTTTTGACCTGATCATCCATGTCTTCTAGCATTTTCTTAGAAGCCTCAATATTTGGGATTGGATCAAAGAAATTCAGTGGCATTAAACAATCTTGCCCATACAATGCTTGAAATGGAGTCATTTAAATACTCTGGTGATATGACACATTGTAGAAAAATTCTACTAAGGAAAAATATTGTATCCACCTTGACATGATTCTACTAAGGGAAAATATTGTATCCACCTTGACATTTTTAACCGACTCTGTTTGACCATCAGCTTGGGGATGGTAAGCTGTGCTAGAGCAAAGCTAGGTTCCAATTACTTCAAATAGTCTTCTCTAGAAATGTGACGTAAACAGAGAGTCACAATCACTAATGATCTGTTTAGGCAATCCATGAAGTCTACATATTTCTTTCACAAACAGTCGTGCAATATTTGAAGCTTTGTAGTTGGTCTTGACTGGGATAAGATGAGTGACCTTTGTCAGCATATCCACAATCACCATGATTGAATTATACCCTCCTAGAACATAAGGTAAGCCAACTATGAAATCTATATTGATGAACTCCCATTTCTTCTATGGAATGTCAAGTGGCTGAAGCGTGTGGCATTTTGACACACTTAGCTTTCACCCACTGGCAACTTAGGCATTCATTAACAAATATGAGTACATCAGGCTTCAATCTTTCCCAGTTATAACTTTTGCTGACTACATTAAGAGTCTTTGCATAGCCAAGTTGTCCTGAGAATGGGGAGTCATGGGCTTCCCATAATATCTTCTTTTTCAGCATTTGATTGAGAGGATTGCAAAGCCTTGTCCTGAAGTAGACAAGTCTATCATCCACAGTGAAATTTTGGTATTTGACTCTGAACTTAGGATCATTGTCCTTATAACTAGGATTTCTCTAAGCTTAGCTGATACTTAGGATCCTTGTCTGCTCTTCTTTGACTAGCTCAATGACTGGATTGCTAGGCATCAATATCATGGTGGCTAAAATCTCTCCTTTAGATGGCTCTTTCATGATAAGTGCGTTCAATAAAGCTTTACAACTTAATGTATCAGTAATCACATTCTCTTTTCTAGGTCTGAACTTGATTTCAAAATCAAATACTTGCAAGACTTCAATCCACCAACGTTGCCTCATGTTGAGGTTTGGTTGAGTATAGATCCATTTGAGACTTTTGTGGTCAGTGAGACCAAAGTAAACTTGCTTCCAAGTAGATAATCTTGCCACAATTTGAGAGCATGGATCATAGCTAAGAGCTTGAGATCATGGGTGGCATAATTCCTCTCATAGATTTTCAGCTTCCTTGAGGAATAGACTATCAAATGACCTTGTTGCATAAGCATACAACCTAGTGCAAGAGAACTTGCGTATGTTATGACCTCAAACTCTTGACTTAGGTTAGGGAGCTTTAAAATGGGTGTTGTTACCAAATTCTTCTTGAGCTACTCAAAACAAGCTTGCTCAATGGGTGTCCACACAATAGCAGCTTGCTTTTTTAGCAAATTAGTGAGAGGTGCAGCTATAGGGCATAATTTTTTATGAAAATTCTATACTACCTAGTTAGCCCTAAAAAGTTTCTCACTTCCTTAATTGTCGTTGGTAGTTGTCACGCTTGAACATCTCTTTGCATAGATATTCCATCTATCTTTTGAAAAAGTCACACTTCTTTTTCTTTGCATAGAGCTTGTGCTTCCTCATTGTGTCCACCACAATGTTCAATTGCAACTCATGGTCTTCATCTCTCTTGGAGTATGTTAGGATGTCATCAAAGAGGACTGAGACAAACTCATCAACATAAGTTCGAAAAATGTCCATCATTAATATGTTAAATGTAACAGGGGCATTAGTTAGACGGAATGACATTACAAGAAATTCAAATGACCATATCTAGTATTGAAGGAAATTTTGGAGATATCTTCTTCCTTGATTCTATTAGAAATCAAGCTCACCGTCAGTGTGTCTTCATCTATGACCGACATCTATGACAGCTAGTGTGTACAACTGTCTACATGTGACTACATTAAATAAGTCGGGTTAGTAGTCAGTCAGTGACCTGACTAGAGTTAGTCAGTCTAGTCTACATTTACACTAGGTCACTTTATCTTGTAGTGGGTGTGTGCTTTTCAGTTAAGTGTGTGGAAATGAAGGAATGAGCTTGAGAGCATGAAGGCTCATGGATATGGAGTCTTTCCCTTTCTCTCTCTCTACTCTTTGAACATGGTATCAGAGCTTCATCCATGAGGCTGTGGGAGAAGCTGGACACTTGCAAATGAAGCCATAGTCAAAGGAAGGAATCAGCGTGGACTGCCTTTTGAAAATCGTGGATTGCCTCCTAAAAAACAGCAACCTGTATCTGAAAATCTGCGCCTGCTGATCTGAATGGACAACAACCTGTATCTGAAAATCTGTGCCTGCTGATCTAAATGGACAGCAACCTGTATCTGAAAATCTGCGCCTGCTGATCTGAGTAGACAGTAACCTGTGCCTGAAAATCTGCGCCCCCTGGTCTGAAAAACTGTGCCTGTTTCCTGCTCTCAGTTGTTGGGCTGCATCTCATCAAATGCTGGTGCATTTGGTCATCAAGTGCTCGATTATGATAGGTATGAAGTGTTTTAAGATGGAAAGAGGCAAATGCTTGACCTTAAGCTCTGACATGAGCTGAAATCAGAGTGGACAGATCCGAAAAAAAAGGGCAGCACTGCTGTATACACAGTATACATGGTATATGCAACACATTGAAGAGCTTTGGAAGCTCTCTGACAAGCCCAGAAGCACTCTTGGAGCATAAATATATGCTGGAGATCATATGTACTTGTTGTGATCCATTGCAAGCTGATTTTTGTAATTGAAATACTCAGATCTGGAGCATTTCAGACAGGCTGAAAACTGTCATACACAGTCAATGACAGAATACTCAGATCTGAAAATCAATGACAGGCTGAAAACTGTCATACACAGTCAATGACAGAATACTCAGGTCTGAAAATCAATGACAGGCTGAAAACTGTCATACACAGTCAATGACAGAATACTCAGATCTGAATATCAATGACAGGCTGAAAACTATCATACACAGTCAATGACAAGTATTGTGCATTACTGAAGCAATACAGGTCATCCTGGGGGTTCCATCATCTATATGAACTGGCCTATACATGCTGAATGCATGGAGAATTGAAGCAAGCAATGAGCATCATTGAAAACTGAATTTTGAAGCTGGAATAAATGCAGTTACACTGTCCTGGTTAATTACAAACAGCTCATGAGGTTTATGCCATTGGTTAATGAAGACAGGTTGTCTATGCCTACTCAGATGCTCATGTATTGAACTTGCCACTACAAAGTAAATGTATGACATGGTCAAAAGACATTTTGGAGCTGCTTGGAGCTTGGTATGCTGAATTCTGGTTGACTGCAACCTGAAACTGAATTTGTTGACACTTGTATGTGTTGGTTATGCACTGTTCTGTGCTCTTATGATCATGTCTTGACTGCCAAATGTACTAGCAGCTACCTGGGAGATTTTGGAACATGTATGA
This sequence comes from Lygodium microphyllum, assembly GCF_053477565.2. Lineage (NCBI taxonomy): Eukaryota > Viridiplantae > Streptophyta > Polypodiopsida > Schizaeales > Lygodiaceae > Lygodium > Lygodium microphyllum. The sequence continues at coordinate 30,341,420 of NC_141156.1, read as the reverse complement.
CATGATTACCACTCAGTTTTAGACTTGAAATTGCTGCTGGTTAGTCACAGTTTACAGTTTTCAGGCTGCATGTATGTACCCTGGCAGTGAGGTTACATAAGCTTAAGCTGAAGCAAACACATAGCTTATGTATTGACAGTTATATCTACAGTTGAGACCACTTGTTTGAGGGTTGTTTTGGGGTGTCAGTGGGCTGAAATACCCTGGTTTTTTTCTGCAATTTAGTGCAGAAAACTGTCATAAACTGTTACGGACTGAACTTAGTCAGTCATACTTATTGGACTGCAGGGAGTCATAGTTTATTGCATCATGGCTAATGCACATGGGACTGACAATATCACTCAGATAGTTGGAGAGAAGTTGGATAATAAGAACTTTACATTATGGAAATTCAGAATGAAAAACTTTCTGGTTGGCAGAGGTTATTGGGATTTATGTACAGGAGATGAAGTTGCTCCTGAGTTGCCTGCACACAATCCAACAAATGAACAGAAAAGAGCGTACAGGCTATGGAATGAAAGAGCATGCAAGGTGCTGCATTGGTTTTCCTTATGTATATATGATTCTATGGTAATTCAAATCACTGGACGTGAGACTCCGAAGGATGCTTGGGACATACTGATGAAAAATTATGGAACCATGACACATGCAAGAAAGATCCAATTGAAACAGCAGTTCAACAACATGTCTAGGAATGGCAAGAGCATCTAGACGTATACCACGGAGATTAAGACCATAGTTGATCAACTTGCTACTATTGGCTCAAGTGTATCTAGAGATGATATGATTGCTGTTGCTTTGAATGGCTTAGGCAAAGAGTACAAAGCTTTTGATACTTCCATTTCTATCAGAGAAGAGCCCCCTAGCTGGGAAGAGCTAGTTGCTTTGTTGCTGCATGAGGAAGTCAAACTTGGTTTGAATACAGGTTCTAGTGCATCTCAGAGTAGAGATACTGTGTTGTACTCTAGCCAGCGTGGCAGAGGATCTAGAGGTCATGGTTCGTTTCGAGGTCGTGGTGACACTCGTAATACTTAGGGACAGCAGCAGTAGCAGAGTAATTGGCATGGTGCAAATACACAAGGCCAGCGTGGATCTGGTGGGTTTAGAGGCAGGGGGAGATCACCTCGAGGAAGAGGAGGTGGATCTGGATCTTGGCAGTCTACTGATCAGTCCAACAAGGACAAGGACTGTCATTATTGTGGCCGGTATGGGCATATTGCAAAGGATTGTTACAAGAAGCAGGGAGATATGAAGGAAAAGGGCAGACAACATGGGCACTATGCATCTTCCAGTGGTGCTCATGATGAGTCACTTGATAGACTCTTTGCCATGCAGCATGTATCTAAAAATGCATCGAGACATGATAGAGATGATAGATGGTACATTGACTCTGGAGCGTCAAACCACATGACCCCACATGGAGAGTGGTTTGATGAGATGGTTGCAGGTACACATGGTCATGTATGTACTGGGGATGATACCCAACATGACATAAAGCATAAAGGGATTGTTCCTCTTATGATGCCTGATGGCAAGAAGAAAGGCCTGATGTCTTACATGTACCGACCATAACAAAGAATTTGTTGTCTGTGGGTCAAATAACAAGGATGGATGTTTCATTGAGGAGTATGGAAATGGCTGCAAGTTAATTTCCAAGGGCAGAAGGGATGGCAGGATGTTTACATTGGATGCGACCATTCCGGGACTCAAGGCAGCCATGTTTGCACATGATGAGAGTGCCATTCGGGATGTAGAGATTTGGCACAAGCGGATTGGACATGTCAATGTACAAAAGCTGAAATTTATGCAACAGAAAGAAGTAGTACTTGGATTACCTAAATTCAAGTATAATGATTTTGGTCATGTATGCCCTGCATGTCAGTTTGGGAAGCAGGCACAGTTTCCTTTCATGAGACATGTAAAAAACAGCACTAGGCCTTTACAGTTGGTACACTCTGATGTCTGGGGTCCTTCACATAATGCTTCTTTTGGCGGTGCACGATATTATGTCTCATTTATTGATGATTTCAGCAGGTTCACTTGGCTTTATATCTTGAAACATAAGGATGATGTGTTTGATGCATTCAAAGACTTCAAGAAACATGCTGAAAATGAATTGGGCTGTTACATATCATGTTTGAGATCAGATGGAGGAGGTGAATATGTCTCAAACTACTTTGACAGGTATCTTGCTAAACATGGGATCAGAAGACAGCTCACATGCAATTATACACCGCAGCAAAACGGTGTTGCAGAGAGGAAAAATAGGGTTTTGATGGAGTCAGCTAGAGCTATGTTGAATGAAAAATGTCTGCCAAATGGTTATTGTGCTGAAGCAGTGGTGACTGCTGTGTATGTGCTGAATCGAACCCCCTATAGCAGGGATTCATGATGTCACTCCGTATGAACGGCTGTATGGTCATAAACCTGATATTTCACACTTGAAAGTATTTGGCAGCATTGCATATGTGCATATACCAGATGAGAAGAGGAAGAAATTGGATCCTAAGGTAGTGAAAAGTGTGTTTATTGGATATGCACAGGAACGGAAAGCTTATAAGTGTTATGTACCTTCTACACATGAGACACTCATAAGCAGAGATGTGGTATTTGATGAGTTAGCATCTTGGTATGGGAACCCTGTTGTAGTGCCTACTGATGGCTCACCCAATATGAGTCATGCTGAAAACACTCCTGCAGAGAGTACTTCCATGACTGGTCAGACAGGTGATGTACCATCTCTAGTGAGTCCTTGGACAGGACGATTACGGAGTCGCACTACTGCATCCACTGACACGGATATGTCAGTGAGGGGGAGAACATATAAGGGAAAAGAAAAGGCTTTTGAAGATGTAACAGGTCCACTCACTGCAGGTTATGATTCATCTAGCAGTGACAGCTTAGATAGTGAATTGGGGATTCCGTCTGTTATGACGCCAGCCGTTATGTGCCGCCTCATGAGAGGCAAGCTCACAGTGAGCCACAGCTCAGGAGATCAGAGAGGGTCAGACGACCTGTTGATAGGTATACTTACACTGGATATTCAGCCCGTCATTATGCTTATATGACGAAAGTAACAGGTCTTAGAGAACCAAGTAAGTTTGATGAGGCAGTTTTAGATGAGAATTGGCGTGCTGCTATGGATGAGGAATATTCAGCTTTGGTTGAAAATTGTACATGGGATTTGGTACAGTTGCCTGAGGGCAAAACACCTATTGGATGCAAGTGGGTGTATAAGGTAAAATGTAAATCAGATGGATCATTGGAAAGATATAAGGCTAGGCTGGTTGCAAAAGGGTATGCGCAGCAGTATGGTCTTGATTATGAGGAGACTTTCAGCCCTGTAGCAAAGATGGCTACAGTTAGAACTGTGATTGCTTTGGCACCAGCTAGAGGCTGGAAACTATGGCAGATGGATGTAAAGAATGCATTTCTCAATGGAGAATTACAGGAAGAGGTTTACATGGAACAGTTTGAAGGCTATGTACATCCAGAATTTCCAGCACATGTATGTCGGCTGAAAAAGGCATTATATGGGTTGAAACAGGTACCCAGAGCATGGAATGCTCGCATCAGTAGTTATTTACAGCAACATGGTTTCCGATTGGGAGATGTTGATCATAGTCTGTTTGCGAAGAAGACAGATAGTGGCTATGTTTTTCTAGTTGTCTATGTTGATGACTTAATCATTATAGGAGATGATGAAAATGGGATTGCAGAAATAAAGACATGTTTACAGGCTAAGTTTAAGGTCAAGGATCTTGGAGAGCTGATTTTTTTTTTGGGGATTGAGGTTGTCTCTACACCTCGAGGCATATGGCTGCTACAGAAGGAGTATGCTCATGACATGTTACAGAAATATGGTATGGCTGATTGCAAGCCTATGGATATGCCTTTGGAGCAGAATGTCAAGCTGTAGATTGATGTTGGGACAGAGATTGAGAATGTTACTATGTACAGACAGATGGTAGGCATCTTGATCTATCTCACGATCACTAGACCTGACTTGAGTTATGCTGTGGGGCTGATCAGTCAGTTCATGTAGAAGCCTCGCAAACCACACGGATGCAGTCAGAAGAATTCTGAGATATGTAAAGGGTACCACAGATCATGGGCTGTTTTATGCATATGGGAAAACCCTTGACTTGATGGGTTACACTGATGCTGACTGGGCTGGTTGCACATATGACAGGAGGTCAACCAGTGGCTATGCATTTGGATTGGGTAGTAGCATGATCAGTTGGTAGAGCAAGAAACAGCCTACAGTTGCATTGTCCAGTACGGAAGCAGAGTATCGTGGTGCGGCCTTAGCGGCCTGTGAAGCTAAGTGGTTACAGAAGTTACTGAATGACTTGGGAGTACACTTGGACAGCAAAGTCAAGCTGTACTGTGACAATTTGAGCAGTGTTATGTTAGCAAGCAATCCTGTTTATCATGCAAGATCAAAACACATTGAGGTTCACTACCATTTCATCAGGGAAATGGTTTTAGGAGATCAGATTGACTTGGAGCATGTGAAGACTGAAGACCAGGTAGCAGACATCTTTACCAAATCACTTGGTAAATACAAGTTCATTCACTTTAGACAGCTACTTGGAGTGATGCAGATGATTTGAGTTTTGTTTTTGAGCTTGAGGGGGAGTGTTAGAAATCAAGCTCACTGTCAGTGTGTCTTCATCTATGACCGATATCTATGACAGCTAGTGTGTACAGCTGTCTACATGTGACTACATTAAATAAGTCGGGTTAGTAGTCAGACTAGAGTTAGTCAGTCTAGTCTACATTTACACTAGGTCACTTTATCTTGTAATGGGTGTGTGCTATTCAGTTAAGTGTGTGGAAATGAAGGAATGAGCTTGAGAGCATGAAGGATCATGGATATGGAGTCTTTCCCTTTCTCTCTCTCTACTCTTTGAACATATTCTTGTTTGGTAATAACTAGATTGGAGATCAATCTTGGAAAATATTTTCGCCCCTTACAGCCTATCAAGTAGCTCGTCTATTCTTGGGATTAGATACTTATTCTTGATTGCTACCTTTTTTAGTCCTTGGTAATCAATGGAAAGGCGAAGAGTTTCATATTTTTTCTTTTGAAATATTACTGGGGCTCCCCATGGCAAATTACTAGGACTAATGTATCCTTGATCCAGTAACTGTTTGAGTTGCTCTTTCAGCTCAATTACTTTAGGAATAGATATTTTATACGGACTCTTAGTGAATGGAGTGGTTCCTGGTTCAAGTCTAATCTCGTGATCAACTTCTCTTTAAAGTGGTAATTCAGTCAGCTCTTCTAGGAAGATGTCATCATATTCCTTTAGCCAATATGGCCCTCTCTCATCTTGATTTTATGAGATACACATGTAATCCTTTTCTTAACCATTTTATTATGCAAGATGATTTGGCTAGTTGAACCTTGGGTTTTCTTGCCTCACCTTGGGTCATTACTTTTTCCCCCTTTAGGTTTTGAAAAGTCACCTAGCCTTTTCTGCACTGAATATGTGCGTCATTGGGGATTAGCTAGTCCATACCCAATAGACATTCGTAGGCCCCTAAATTCATGATCCTAAATCCCATTTCAGAGAGATTGCTTCCCAAGCTAATTGCAATTTGGGCCTTTCTTATGGAGGGTGGCGTGAATTGATGCCCTCTCCATATCGGCTTCCATAGTTGGGTTTCCCTCTTCTTCAAGCTCTTTAAGAATTACAGCAGATGCTTTTCCTTTTGCAATTAAAGCTTGCTTCTGACGTCTGTACTGTCCTTGGCGAGGAATTTGACCAAGCTTTGGGCACACTGTCTTTTAAAATGTTGTGGCTCATTAAAGTGGAAACACCTAGGTACTCCTTAATTACTTCCTGTAGTAGGTATGAAGTTTTTGGCTGCATTTTTTTGGTCCTTTTTCTTTGACTAGGCGAATGCTGGCCTTGGGCTCACTTAACATAGCCCCGTGAAGTCCCATTGTTTTGATTCTAGAGCCTATTATTCCTTAGCTTTGACTTAATCTCTTGAACAAGAGGTGCTGCGTGAATCAAAGCATCTTGCAGATTAGTTGGGCACATAGATTCAAAGTGTGTGATCAGAGGATCATTCAATCCCTGACAAAACTTAGACACCTACTGAGCAATAGTCATGGAAGGCACATATTTAAGTATTGAGATAAACTTTGAGTAATATGCCTCCAGGCTCATTCCTAGCTATCTTAAGTTAAAGAACTCATTCATATTTATCATGCGATAAGTTGGTGGGAAATATCGACCACACACAACTTCTTTCAGCTTTTTCCAAGTAATAGCTGTCTCTGGTCTTTACACCAATGTTTCCACCACAAGCGTGCCTCAGTGGTCAATTTCAACTTGGCGATCATAGCCTGATTAGCAGGGGTAGTTTTGACGGCAGTAAAGTAGTCCTCCATGGTCTCAATCCAAATCTCTGCTTGGACTTCAAGGTCTTTTTCCCTTGCCATTGAATTCTGTTGAGATATCGAGCTCCACTCGTGATACGCCAGGGTGACCGTTGTATATTTATGTCACCGACTTGTCAGTTGCAGACGCGGTTGGTACACCGCCCATGAATAATAGCTACATGATAGCTATCCTTATCTACTCTAGTTCGTGGCTCAGTTAGTATGCCACCTTAGTTAGTTGAGTTTGGTTTGAGACCCATATATAGGGTTCTTCTATTTCTTTGTACTTGAGTTCTTTTGGCTTACACAACTAAGAAGAGGAAAACTGTTTTTAGCCTCCACCCTTGTGTGTCTTCCCCCATTGTGCAAGCAAGAAAGCTTCAAGCGAGACTCCTTCCTTCTCTCCCACAATCTTGACATGGTATCAGAGCCTTGTTCGTGGTAAGGAGCTCAAGAAAGCAAGCCAAGCTCGCGGTGGTCTGGTAAGAGGAGCAGTGTTGCTTTCATTTCCTGTTTTGGGAGCAGATCTCTGCAGGTAGCACAGCCGGAAATTGCAGGAGTGCATTGTCTCAGGTTGAGACGCCCTTCGCGGTGAAGCAAGAGGGCAGTATATGCTGCGGGAGAAGGCTTTAGCCCTCGGCGACCTTGTTTTTTTGATTTGAGGCCATTTCGGGGCCTGTTTTGCAGACGGAAGTTTTCTGCACGCACTCAAGAAAAGGCTCAGTTTTATGCTGTGCGACCACTGTTCTACAGGTCGGTGAAAAGTTACTGTAGAAATTGCATCGTATGCTTGTGCGCAGAGACATTGGGAGTTACAGAATCATCCTTGGTTCCTGTTTATGCAAAATCGTCACTAGGAAGTGACTGTGTGGTCAAATACCACTTTCGCCAGTTTTGCAGATTTGCCCTTGTGAGGCTGAAGCTGTGGTTTTTGCAGTGACAGAATTTTTTGCAGTCTTCTGTAATGGCATCTGATTCTCTTTCATAGATTGTCACTGAAAAGCTTGACAAGAACAACTTCCAGGCATGGAAGTTTAGAATGACGAATTTCCTTATGGGAAAAGGATATTGGGAATTTGTTGCAGGAAATGAAGAAGAACCAGTTCTTCCTGATGTTCCCAATCAACAACAAATGCAGGCATTTAAAACATGGCATGAGAGAGCCAGGAAAGTTATGTATTGGCTGTCTATCAGTATTTCAGACTCTATGATTGTGCATATTCAGGATGCAAGTACGCCAAAGGAGGCATGGGATACTTTGTCAAAAATGTATAGCACAAATACGCAAGCCAGGAAAATGCAGCTCAAGCAAGAGTTGCATAATGTGCAAAGAGAAAGTATGAGCATCAACGACTACCACATGAAGGTGAAGAAGATTGCAGATGCACTTGCTTCCATTGGGTCGCCAGTGGAAGATGATGATTTAGTTTCCGTGACCTTGAATGGTCTAGGAAAGGATTATGCACAGTTTCGGACATCCATTTCAGTTCGTGAAAGATTTCCTGATTTTGAGGAGTTGATTGCTCTTCTAATTTCTGAGGAACAGAGAAATGGTGGTGCATCTTCTTCAGGAGGAACTTCAAAAGAAGCTGTCTTCTACTCAAATGCTGGAAGAGGTAGAGGCAGAGGTAGAGGAGGCCGATTTGGAGGTCGTGGCAGAAATCAGAATATGCAGCAAACTCAAGAAAACCAGTCCTATGGAGGAGGACGTGGTAACTCTAGAGGCAGGGGGAGCCAAAGAGGTCGTGGTGGATGGCAAAGAGGCCAAAATGCAAATAGTAATGTTGAATGCTACTATTGTGGTAAAATGGGTCATATGGCTAAAGACTGCTATAAAAAGCAGAATGACATCATGAATGGAAAACTGCAACAAGGGAATTATGCATCTTCTAGTAGACAGGGTGATGACAGAAATGAGCATTTGTTCATGGTGCAGCACATGAACAATTCTATGACAAGTGCAGAAGAAAGCAATGATGTATGGTATGTTGACTCAGGTGCATCAAACCACATGACAAGTCATGCAGAATGGATGGAGGATGCAAGGAAAATGGAAAAACCAGGATTTGTGGAGACTGGTGATGATACTGCACATCCTATTGTGCAGATTGGAAAAATTCCCTTGTCTATGCAGGGTGGGAAAAAGAAATACCTGTCCGATGTATTTCATGTCCCGAATATTACCAAGAATCTGGTTTCAGTTGGTCAAATGGTTGAACAGGGCTTGCAGGTCAGATTTAATCCTCATGGATGCTTTGTTGAGGATATGAAAAATAAAGGTCGCTTGATAGCAAAAGGAAAGAAGAAGGGCAGAATGTTTACATTGGATGCAGACATGTCTGAATTGAGTGCAGCAATGTTTGCACATGGGACCGGTGTAGTTGCAGATATTGATATCTGGCATAAACGCATTGGTCATGTTAATGTACAGCGACTTAAATCAATGCAGGCCCAAAATATTGTTGCAGGATTGCCCAAATTCAAGGTTGCAGAAATGCATAAGGTATGTGAAGCCTGTCAGTTTGGAAAACAGGCAAGGAAACCATTTCCTAGACATGTTCAAGAGAGTGAGAAGCCATTGGAATTAATTCACTCTGATGTGTGGACAACTAAAGCTGCATCTCTTGGAGGCTGTCATTATTTTGTCAGTTTTATTGATGACTATAGCAGAAAAGTTTGGGTGTATTTTATGAAAAAGAAAAGTGAAGTTTTTGGGCATTTCAAAACTCTTAAAGCTATGGTTGAAAAAGAAACAGGCTTGCAGATAAAATGCCTAAGGTCAGATGGAGGGGGAGAGTACCTCTCAAATGAGTTTGCAAAGTTCTTGCAGGAGCATGGCATAAAGCAGCAATATTCATGCAGTTATACCCCACAATAAAATGGAATTGCAGAAAGGAAAAACAGGCATATTGGAGAGGTATCTCGTGCCATGCTCAATGAAAAAGACTTGCCAGATTTTTATTGGGCTGAAGCAGTTGCTACAGCAGTCTACATAATGAACAGGACGCCCACTGCAGCAATACATGGAATGACTCCAGAGGAGAGGTATACTGGTAGGAAACCAGATATTTCTCATTTGAAAATTTTTGGTTGCATTGCCTATGTACATGTGCCAGATGAGCTGAGATCCAAGTTGGATCCAAAAGCTGAGAAGTGCATCTTTATTGGTTACTCTCTGCAGCAAAAAGGGTATAGATGCTATAACCCTTCTACTCGTAAGTTTACAGTGAGCAGAGATGTTGTTTTTGATGAGATGAATAGCTGGTATAAACCAGTAAATGTGATTGATGATGAAGATGCACAAAATGGTAATGCTACACAGAATTCACAGCAGCAGTCACAAAATATTAGTGGACCTGGAGCGTCCTCTAGCAGTGGTTCACATTCTTTGCCATGGACAGGCAGATTGAGATCAGGAGAATCTTCTCAAAGCAATGCAGATAGTGGTATGCAGGTATCACGAAAAGGAAAAGAGAAGGTTGATCAGCCCATGTTTGATGTGAATGCAGGTCACTCTTATGTGGATGGTGAATCCAGTGGCTCAGAACAGAGCATTGATGATGAGTTGGGTATTCCTTCTATTGTTACACCTGGAGTAAGGAAGACCAGGGATGTTTTGAGAGCACCTGGGAGTGAACCCACTTTGCGCAGGTCTACCAGAGTTAGGTATCCTGTGGATAGGCTGAAATATGATGGATTTACAGCCATTCACTATGCATATATGGTCAAGGTGATACAGGAACCAGAACCCACTTCTTTTGAGCAAGCCATGGGAAAAGAAAAATGGGAGAAAGCCATGGATGAAGAAATGGATGCCTTGGAAGCAAATGCTACATGGGAATTGGTACCTTTGCCTAAAGGTAAGAATGCAATTGGCTGTAAGTGGGTTTATAAAGTGAAGCACAATGCAGATGGTTCTGTGAACAGATACAAGGCAAGATTAGTAGTCAAGGGGTATGCACAAACATATGGCATTGACTATGAAGAAACATTCAGTCCGGTTGCAAGGATGGCAACCGTAAGAGCAGTCATTGCTATGGCTGCATCAAAGGGATGGTCTTTACATCAGATGGATGTAAAGAATGCCTTCTTGCATGGTGATTTGCAAGAAGAGGTCTATATGGAGCAGCCACCAGGTTATGTGCATGCTGTTCATCCTGAGTTTGTTTGCAGGTTGAAGAAAGCCTTGTATGGCTTGAAGCAAGCACCTAGAGCATGGTCTGACAAGATAGGACAGTATCTTGTCACTATTGGCTTTCAGATTTCCAAGGCAGATTTCTCACTTTATGTGAGAAAAACAGAGAAAGGTATTATGCTACTTGTCATTTATGTTGATGATTTGATTATGACAGGTGACAGTGATGAAGATATCCTTCATGTGAAAATGCTATTGAAGCAGAAGTTTGAGATGAAGGATTTGGGAGAGCTGCGTTATTTCTTGGGCATTGAGGTGATTAGATCACCAAGTGGGATACAGCTCTTGCAGAGGCAGTATGGATTGGACATGCTGTCCAAATATGGGATGACAGGCTGTAAGCCTATTTCAGTTCCTTTGGAGCAGAATGTGAAGTTGAGCGCAGATGCAGGTGAGCTTCTGGAAGACCCTACTATGTACAGACGCATAGTAGGAAGCTTGATTTATATGACTATTACCAGGCCAGATTTGAGCTATGCTGTTGGATTGGTAAGTCAGTTTATGCAGGCTCCAAGGAAACCACATTTGGATGCGGCTAGACGCATACTCAGGTATGTGAAGTCCACATTGCAGTATGGACTATTTTATGAGACTGGGGTTCAGATACAATTGCATGGATACACTGATGCTGATTGGGCTGGTAGTATTTCTGATAGACGATCTACCAGTGGATATGTATTCTCTTTTGGGAGTGCTGCAGTCACTTGGAGCAGCAAGAAACAGCCTACAGTTGCCTTGTCGAGCACAGAGGCTGAGTACAGGGGTGCAGCAATGGCTGCATGTGAGGTAGCTTGGTTGCATAAGCTACTTTATGATATGCATCAGTCTACAGATGGGCCAGTTGTCATTTATTGTGACAACATGAGTAGTATACACTTGGCAAATAACCCAGTCTATCATGCTAGAACAAAGCACATTGAGGTGCATTATCACTATGTGCGAGAGAGGGTTTTACTAGGTCTTATTGATCTAGTTTATGTCAGCACAGAGGATCAGGTAGCTGACATATTCACGAAGGCATTGGGTGCAGAGAAGCTGCGCAAGTTCAGAGACCTGCTTGGTGTGCAGGAATTGGGATTGAGCTCGAGGGGGAGTGTTGAGATATCGAGCTCCACTCGTGATACGCCAGGGTGACCGTTGTATATTTATGTCATCGACTTGTCAGTTGCAGACGCGGTTGGTACACCGCCCATGAATAATAGCTACATGATAGCTATCCTTATCTACTCTAGTTCGTGGCTCAGTTAGTATGCCACCTTAGTTAGTTGAGTTTGGTTTGAGACCCATATATAGGGTTCTTCTATTTCTTTGTACTTGAGTTCTTTTGGCTTACACAACTAAGAAGAGGAAAACTGTTTTTAGCCTCCACCCTTGTGTGTCTTCCCCCATTGTGCAAGCAAGAAAGCTTCAAGCGAGACTCCTTCCTTCTCTCCCACAATCTTGACAAATTCCAGTGGCTTGACCTACTTAAGGAGATACTTCTTCATCTGAATTTCAATCACGGACTAGCAATAGTTGTATTACCTTGGGTTATCATAAGTTTCACGAATTAGGTTAGTGCTTAAACTTTTCAGTTTTGTTTCCACATTAACATATCTTACTAGAATTGTAAAACAATGATGGGCCAAAGAGCACAATATTTTTACAAAATCTAGCTAATGTTATCTTTTATTATCAGTAGTAGGCATAAGCTATCATTTTTACAAGGGATATTTACAAATGGCAAATGTTTACAAGTAGAGATACATCAACATTGATAGGTTAGATTGGATGCTATGTACAATTTTTAAAATAGGATATCATTATATCTTTCTTTTTCGGGGATGGATATCAATTACATTCATGTAGAAGAAAGTAGGTTGATTATTGTCTATGTCTAGAAACTTATGCGGTGAAAATGGCAGATTTGGAAAACCATGGATACGGTAATCTTGATACTTGAGACGTCCTTGGATTATAATCCTATCGGCCGAGATTACCTTCAATACCTTGTCATAGACATAATAGTCTAGATGTATCTGCTCACCCACTGGTAATCATAAGTGGATTCCTTTTGGATGGACAAAAGATAAACGCCTCAACTACTTTTAAATTTTCCATCCATTCAAGGCATTTTAGATTAGTCTGCATGTTGAAGAATTGATCGGCCTCGATGTAACAGTAACACTCATCCTAGAACCATCTCCTTCCGTGATTCACAGGGGATGGATAGTATAGGCAATCGAGTATCATCATCATTTCTCTTCTCCACTCCTCATCTGTGGAGTTCAGCGCATATGTGTAATTGCTCAAAAAATAAGAAATTGGTTCCAGGCTTCATTATTCTGCCAAATTTTATCCCTTAATAATTAGTAGGCATGATTATTACTTAGAACAGTTGGTCTTAAAAACCATAGATATTTTTAATTTCAATTATGCTCTAATACGACGTGCCACATGCTTACCTAACAATTCCTTGGCAATATGTTTTAGTGGTTCATCGGGGGAACTATCCTAGACGGCTTTGCCCAGCACTCACGAGAATGCACGGGGTCTATCATCTAGGTTTCCCAGAGTCCACCCTGTAACAAAAGGTATCGACCGTCTCGACGAGGATCAACCTATAGGATCGGGGTCCTAATTTGACAACTAAGATCTCAATACATCAGCTAGCTCCATTGAAAGTATCCCACAAGGGCTTCTCGTCTGACTGGAGCGATCGTAGTTACCCTTGGTTCATGGAGTACAATGCTTTTTTCCAGTAACTGGTTAGGATTCAGGGAACCCTAACAGAGTTCTGGCACAGCTGCTACACCTTTTCCTTAAGATAATTTCTGATCAGGGTTTCAAGACTTGACCCTAGGTAAGTCAACGCTCGGCTCTATCTAATTTTTCCTAATTAATGTTTCATTCAATCTCTTGAGAGAAGCTCCCAGCTTATTAGGACCACCCATCCGCAGGATGGTGTAATATACTAGTTCTCACAGCAAGTCAAATAACTGGAAATTTATGAATTACACCATGCTTGCAAAGAAATACAAGAAATACACCATGTTTTCAAGGAAGCCATAGCCAAGGTAGCTAGGCATGAAATAGTATTACCATGGAAGGCTGAGAATCATAGATGTAAGTTGCAACATGAATACTCACCTCATGTCAAGGTGGGACATGGTATGTACCCCATATCTTGGTCGCTAAGAGCATGCACCCTCTTAGTTGGTGGGAGGAAGGAACCTCAAAGCATGTATTGCTTGAAATGGAAAAAAGATCCCCTACAAGTTATATCTCCACCTTTTATACTTAACCCTAGCCTACTCTAGACTAAGGTGACTTATGCTTTATTACAAGCCATCTCGGCCTAAAAGAGCTTTGTCCTCAAAGTTGAATTGGGAAAAAATTACAAGAATGATTACAAAGATAGCTTGAAGCATTTGGAATCATATTGAAATAAAGCTCCATGTCGATGAAGATCAAAGAAGTTGATGACGATAGACCGCATAAATGGAAGTGACTATTGTAAACTGTCCAAAATAGGATGTAGTACAAAACTGGCCATATCTTGAGCTAGAAGTGGTTAATTTCCATGTGCAAAATATAGAAATGAAGAGAACAATATATAGTATCCAACCATGCCTTTAAAATCAAATTTTGATGCCGATAAGACAATTTACTTTCTCACAGAAATTTAATACAAGTTAGTTACTACCCTGTTTATGAACTGTCCTCTTGCTTATGCCATGGAAATTGTTCCAAATATGATGCTTGTTGCCTTGAAGACTCTTCAATAGGAAAACCATTCCATTTGATAAGGTATTCCACAAGAATACAGTTCCTTAGAACCTTCTTCCGCTTGCCAATAATCTTCTTGGGCTCATAGATTATTAAACCATCATCATCCAAGGGAGGTAGTTCTTCAAGAACTTGAATTTGAGGTCCCACATACTTTTTAAGTTGAGACACATGAAAGACATTATGGATTCTTGTGTTTTAAGGTAAGTCTAGTTGATAAGCAAGATCCCCAACTCACTTGACAATACGATAATAAGGACCATAAAACCTATGAGCAAGTTTGTTGTGTCCTCCTTTAAGAGAAGCATAATGTGACTTGGGAACCTTCAAAAATACCCATTCATCTTCCTCAAACTCCACATGTCTTCTTTTCTCATCCGCATAGACCTTCATTGTCTCTTGAGCTTTATGAATGTTGTTCTTGCATTGTTTCATAAGGGCATCCATCTTTTCCAACTCCTCACATGCTTGTGGATTTACATCTTCATGAAACAATGCGGAGGGTACTTGTACTTATGTAGCCATATAAAGCTTCAAAAGGAGACATTCCAATGCTCATATGGTAAGTATTGTTGTAATAAAACTCTACAAGATGGAGCCATTGGTCCCATGCATTTTGTGTCTCATGGCAAAAGTGCCTCAAATAAGCTTCTAGCCATTTGTTAACTCTTTCAATTTTCCCATCTATTTCTAGGTGATATGCAGTACTAGGAGTCAAAAGAGTCCCCATTGAAGAGAACAAACTCCTCCAAAAGCTGCCCATAAACTTAGTGTCACAATAAGACACAATCTTCATTGGCAAACCATGAAGCTTGAAAATACATTCCATGAATTATTGAGCCACTTGCTTTGCTATAAATTGGGCCTTAGTAGGGATGAAATACGCTAATTTAGTCAACCAATCAACTACCACATAAATGCTATTCCACTGTAATGTACCTTCCTTTTATTACATGACGAGTAACGTTTAGTAGTTGCCTAGAGTTTATCTTCCATCCGTCGCCATCCGTACTCTAACCAGAATGATCGGATTTTGTTCAGCTAGTTAACCCTAGGTCTACCCCGCAAGGGAAGCATCTTGCCATTACCCACAGAGGACCGACCTAAAGGTTCTTAATTGACCTAACAGTCACCTATTCAATAACTAACTCACATCCAAAGGTGTCCTTTGAGAGAGGCTTCTTGTCCACAGGAGCAAGTGCCATTACCCTTGGTTTATGGAGTACAGTGCTTTTTTCCAGTAGCAGGCTAAAGATTTATAAAATCCCTTGCAGTGCTCTGGCATAGCCGCCGTATCTTTCCCCTAAGATAATTTACAGTTTGGGTTCTGAGACCAGACCCTAAGTAAGTCAGAAAATTGTCCCTTCCAAGAGTTTCTTCCTAGTGTTTGTTTTTGGGAAAACCTCTCAGCTAACCGAGACCACGTTGCCATAGGATTGGATTCATCGAGAATCCATCAACCCGCTTCCCTCTATGGAAGTTCTTAGTTATCTAATTACCACATTACGTGAAACATATAAAAACATCTTCATTAATTAAAATCCTTTTATACATAGTTTTTCGTTTATGTAATTTACTCATGGAGATACAATTAGATTAAAACAAATTCATTGATTATATTCCATAATGTGTGTTCTCCTTTCCATACAGGAGAAAATAAAAATTACAATTTCGCGTGCCACCTCATTCGGTGCATTTGCACGCCACCAAGATCAAATCCACCTATAGCTAGTATTTATAGGTGTCCCAAGTAGAACTCGGGCCATACAAGTGTAATATTTCCACGCAATAAAAGTTAATTGGTTAGTTCAAAAGTTAGTTAGTCAATTAATAAGTTAGTAAGATTACTAACTAAAGACTAACTAAGGTAAAAACTGACTAGCATTAATAGCTAATAATTATCATTCAATTAAAAATATACTTAAAAATTTGAGAGTCATAAATCTGAGATTGTTCTCGGATTGATAAGGACTGTAGCCACCCTTCACAAAAAGTACAATGTGAACGTGACTTATGAGCCATATTAATCACTAGTATTAATGTATATAGTTTGAGTGGTCCAAAAATATTAGATTCTTGGGGGAGGGGGGGGAATTTATTATATTTTAGATATTATCCTAAAAAGATAGAACTAAAAGTCATTTAAAAGAAAAGAAAAGTGATATTTTAGTTAGTTTTGGAGATTTTATAAAAAGAGAAATAAAGAAAAGTGGTTGGCAAAATCACTGCGTCGCGATCGCAATCTACAGGCAGTAGATAGCACTTCGAACAGAGAAAAGAAGAAGGAGTGAACTAAGAATACCATATTGAGGAATATGGAAATTTCCCATAAGTTTGGGACACATGGTCAAATCTTTGGATTTGTCATAACTTGAACACTATAACTCCAAATCAACCGCTCCATAGCTCAATAGATTCCATTTTTTGAGTGCTTTCCAATGATAGGTCACATCATATGGTTTTGAGAAACTTATGTGCATGTTATTCGGGTGCCACCTTTTTAGTATTCAAAAAATGGGAATTGGGAGATTCCCAAACTCATTAATATTGTGTTTAAGAGCTTTCTAAGCAAGTGTCTTGGAGTTTTACTCCCCTTTTGGAGCCAATGCAACCATTAGATTTATGATTTGAGCATCAGATCACTGAGTCTTATAAGAGCCCCTCCACTCTTGTTCTCAGACTTATCCCCTCCTCTCTAATTCATTATAAATATGAGGCATGGGGAGGGACAAGGGAGCATAAGGAGACCCCGAAAGGCTACAAGAGAGAGGGAGAGAGAGAGTATACCCCTCCAAGAGATTGTGAGAGAGAGATTGTGAGAGAGAGATTGAGAGAGAGAGAGAGAGAGAGAGAGAGAGAGAGAGAGAGAAAGAGAGGAGTTACCCCGAGAGGCTGCACAATTTCCCTCTATCTCGATCCTCGATTTAACCTTCTTCTCTTACGCTCTCCCATCTCGAATCTATTCCACCTTCTTAATCTCTTGAGTATACTTGGGGACGATGACCTCCAAGCGAAGAATGTTGTGTGCAGATGATAATCCGACAACCAGTACAACAGAGCTTCGGGCGAAGGCATCACTGTCAATCCAATTGAGGTACCGGTCGTAAGTAATGTATTTTCAAATTGATAGATGCTTGTTTTAATGCTCACAAGAGAAACATTAGGCTCCGTATCTTGTGGTGCTAGAATAGGTCATTGAAAAGGATAAATCACATCTCAAATATTCAAAGATGAAGTTTGTGAAGTGCTTGTATCAAAGGGAGTTAAATTGCACCTAGTTGTTATGTGATGAATCCATGCATAGTATAAGCAACATATGGGGCACTAAAGTATTGAGCATTGATGAGTCTTTGATTAATCTTTATCGAGAATAATATTGGTTAAAGTTCACAAATGCATATACACGATACATACATGGGAGAGATTATGTAAAGTTTACATCGATGACATGCAACTCCTTGCCTTAGGACAAATGAAGATAAAGCCAAGAAAAAATTTTGCATAGTAGGGAAATGCTAAAAGATAATTGTCACTTAGAGAAGAGGCATAAATGCTCTTGCTAGATTGATTAATTTGCATTGGAATGATAGGACTTACGTCATGTATAGTATTGGAACCTTTTAGCATATGCCTTATGATAAAGGAGGGAATATTAAGTAAATTCTACTCTTTGGTCCCAAGGGGGAGAGTGAATATGCGATGGAATTATTGTCGTGTCTATTATTGTATTGTTTGGAAAAAATACAATTAGTTTTGTTGGTTGATTGAACAACACCTTAAATGTTTTTCTTTCAATCAAGGGATTGTTGTATTGTGATTTGGATAAATATTCCAAGGCTTGTGTTGATGGCAAATGCATGGCAGGGGTCTGTAATGACAAGTTGCCATGGGAATAAAGGAATGTTTTTCTAGAATATGATATTAGGGCTGATTGCTTTGATTGTGCTTGAATTTTAATTGGATTAAATAAGGAAGGATATTTTGCACGCGTGGATCATCTCCAAGATCACATCGTGGATTATCCCGAGAGGGCTTTGCTCGATTCACAGGCCGATTGGTCGAGTGGTGAAAAGGCCAACCACGGAAATGACATCTTGCTCCTAGACCACTTATGGGTTAGGTGGAGCTCTGGACACCCCTTGCCTGTCCAGAATGGAGTTGGAGATCCTCATGAGCCTAACGTCTAGGACGTTGAAAGATCCTATTCTAGATAAAGGATGGAAATTTCGGTGCCATGAGATTTGGACCGAGTACTTCTGTTGGATAGAAGGGATACATAATTCTCCTATATGGGCAGGAGACAAAGATTAACTTAAAGATAAGTTAAGAAACTTGTTTGATAAAATGACTACTTGTTTTGTTTTTGTGTATGTGTTGTAAATTACGTGAACGAACTCTATGCCCTAAAAGGCTTAATTAATGAAGCTGACTTTAAATGTCGCACATAGATGTGGTAGGACCTAATTAGACAACTAAAGCTATCGAGGAAAGTGCAATGGACGTGACTTGGGTCCGTCCTACGGAAGAGTGGTCCCAGTTAGCTGGGAACTTTTCTCAAAAGACGTAATAACGAAACTGTGAAGACCTAGAGTTAGTAGAGTTAGAATCCCGATTTATGCTGTTTTAGGGGAGTGGAATGGGACTATGCCTTATGGGCAGAGAGGTTAAGCTTCACATCCCTCTCGTTTCCCATTCTCCATGAACCAAGTGCAGCATAAATCTGCTTCGACTCTGTTGTTCCTACGCAAAGTGGTTCATCTTGAGCTCGACGCTAGTTACTTCCTAGAGACTTGGCTGATAGAAAAGAAACCCTGACTTCAGGTCGGTCCTAAGTAGGAACGGCTGGATACTTCCGCTTTGGGGCAGACTCAGGAAGACCTAGATTGCAAACCATGTGATATTCCTTGCGAGTGCCAGGTGGTGCTTTCTAGACTCCCCTCAAATAAGTCATAATATATATTTGGATCCATCTAAAGTGGGAATTAAGTCATCTAAACATGATACTAGAGATTTGAAACTATTCTAGTAAACCAGTCCTGCTTCTTGTAAATCCTATAGACATTCTACAAAAAAAAATCCATGTGTGGACATGCAACATAAATCAATTTTGTTTGGAATATATATGCACATTAAAATAAATTAAGTGATGGGGACATTACACTCTTCCCTCCTTAGAGAAATCGAGATGTCCTCATCTCGAGAGAAACTGGGGGTATTCTTTCATAAGGGTTACCTCATCAACCCAAGTGGCATCCTCTTCAGGATAATCCTTCCATTGGATGAGATATTCTCTAAGGGTCCTATTCTTAAGGATTCTTTCTTTTACATCCAAGATTCTATTAGGTTGAAGTTCAAGTAAACCTTGGCTCGGCATTACAACTTGCTGATCATCAAGAATATGATCAGGATTAGGTACATAGGACTTCAAGATACTGACATGGAATACATCATGAACTTTTAAGGTTTCATGAAGTTGTAGCTTATAAGCATCAGGTCCAAGAGCCTTTATGACTTTGTAAGGTCCACAATATATTTTGCTTAGCTTCTTGAATTTTCCCAAGGATAGAGAACTCCTCTTTGGGCGTACATGGATAAAAACCTTGTCCCCTTCTTGGAAGATTCCCTCTTTCATCAATAGGTCAACATAGGCTTTCTGCCGATCCTTGGCCGGTTGTATATCTTGCTTGATGGTTTTGACTTGTTCGTCCGTCTCTTCAAGCATCTTCTTAGAAGCTTCAACCTTCAAGGTAGGGTCGGAGAAGTTTAGCGGGGTTGGGCATTCTTTTCCATATAGAGCTTGAAATGGGGTCATTTGAATACTTTGATGATAGGATGCATTGTAAGAAAATTCCACCAAAGGTAGATATTGTATCCACCTTCTAGGTTCTTTGCAACAATATCGTCTTTAATGAGCTGATTTACATGCTCTGTCTGCCCATCAGTTTGAGGGTGATAAGCTATATTAAAACAAAGCTGTGTACCGAGAGCTTCAAATAAAACCTTCCAAAAATTCAAAGTGAATAGAGAATCGCAATCACTGATAATTATCTTTGAAAAATAACCTGGCAATATCTGAGGCTTTGTAGCTGGTTTTGACTGAAATAAGGTGGGTAACCTTAGTCAACATGTCCACAATTACCATGATCGAGTTGTTGTTGAGATGACAAGCTCAACACATGCGGACATTGATGATGGACCGCTTGGTTAGATGGATCCACACATCTACACTTAGCACGTCAATGGTCATTATGACTCTCACATGGCCACTGACTCATTACTTATTATATTCAGGTTGTTACACCTATTTACAACTGGCATAGTTATAGCACCAGTCGACTAGTGTAGTCGGTTATGCATTATTTGACTTAGTATGCCACTTTCCTTTATGTTGTATCTGATCTATACTTTGTGTACATTGTAAAGTGTGTGGAAGAAGAAGAAGAAACCAGCAAGAAAACGTTTTGGCCTCCATCTCTCTTCTTGTCTCTTGAGTGAGCTTCTCCTTGTGCATTCTGTGTGTGTTTGGCGCAGCATCTTGAGCAAGTCCCCCCACCACGCATTTCTTGACGTAGTATCAGAGCCACACCACTGAGAGAGGCTGATTTCAAAGACTGAAGTGAAGGAGAAAAAGCAAGGTTCGAGCAAGCAAGCCACGTGTAAGAAGCTCTCCCATCCTTCCACTCTCTCTCTTGGATAGTGCCTGTGGAGGCACCGAAAGTAGGGCAGAGCAAAAATCTCAGATTGCAGTGAGATTTGCTGTGTGCGAAGAGCACTGTGTATTCTACAAATAGGTCCTTTAGAGGTTTTTCGTAGTTATTTTGGGCATCTGAGGCCGTTTCAGGCCCCGTTTTAGAGCCGCAAGGTTGTAGACAACAGTTCGAGATACCTTGCAATTTCAGTTGTGTCTAACGTATATAGGTGCACAGGTTACAGATTTCAGATTTGTAAGTTCAAAGGTGTTTACCAGAGAATAAACACAAGGTTTATCTAGAAACTGGTTGCAGATTGCATGTATTGTTGAGCAGATAGTGAAAAAGGCTGTCTGGTGTATTGCTGTGCACTACAGGTCGAGGGTTGTAGAATATTTGCTTGCTGTTTAGTATTAGTTTTGTAATAATGGCAGAGAACAGTGGAAACCCCATCATTAAGAAGCTCGACAAGAACAACTACCCTTCATGGAAATTCCATGTCACGAACTTCCTTATTGGAAAAGGCCTCCACGAGTTTGTTTCAGGTGAAGAAAAGGAGCCAGAGGTGAGTGATCCTCCAACTGCAGAAGAGACAAAGGCACGAAAGGAATGGAATGCAAAAGACAAAAAGGTCATGTATTGGCTGTCTGCAATAATTGACAATAATATGCTGGGACATATTAGAAATGCAAAGAATTCATATGCAGCTTGGACTATACTTGAAAGTATGTTTTTCGTAAATACAAAGGTACAAAAGATTCAACTCAAGCAAGTGTTGAATACATTGAAGAAAGAGAAGATTTATATCAATGAGTATACACTGAAGGTAAGGAGCATTGCAGATGCCTTGGCAGCGATTGATGCAATGCCCGATGATAATGATTTGGTGTCGTCTACCTTGGGTAGACTTAACAATGAAAAGGCTTGGAAGTCTTTTGTAACTTCCGTATATGTCAGAAAGCCATTTCCAGATTTCGATGAGTTGGTCTCCCTTATGATCACTGAAGAGATCAACATGCAGAGTGAGACATCTGAAAGAAGTGGTGAACAGGTCCAAGCTTTCTACTCTAGTTCAGGAAGGGGATGTGGCAGGTTCTCTTCAAGAGGCCGCAGTACAGGACGTGGTAGTGACAACCAGCAAAACAGATTAAATCAACAATTTGGTGATATGCAGGTTTCAGGAGGTCATGGTAACTTTAGAGGCAGGGGAAGATTTAGAGGGAGAGGTGGATGGCAGAAAAGAGGTTCTAACAACTCTGGTATTGTGTGTCACTATTGTGGCAAAACAAGTCATATTGTAGCCCAATGTTATGCTAAGAAAGATGATATTCACAGTGGTAAGTTGCAGCAAGGAAACTATGCACGACAGAATGAAGACAAAAATGAACGTCTGTTTGTTATGCAGCATATGTTGAATGCTGTTATAGGAAAGGGAGCACATGATGATGTTTGGTATGTTGATTCAGGTGCATCCAATCATATGACCAGCCATGCAGAGTGGTTTGGAGAGATGCAGGATTTGCAAAATGCAGGTTATGTGCAGACGGGTGATGATTCATGCCACCCAATTTCACACATTGGAAATGTTCCCTTGTCCTTGCATGATGGTAAGACAAAGAGTCTTTCAGATGTATTACATGTGCCATCTATTACAAAGAACTTGGTGTTAGTCGGTCTTCAATGACAAGTACAGGCTGGTAGCAAAGGGAAGTAGAGTTGGACGTATGTTTACTCTGGATGCTAGAATTCCTACTATGAATGCTGCTATGTATGCCAAAGGAAAATGTGTTGTTGCAGATATTGAAATTTGGCACAAATGCATTGGACATGCAAATATACAAAGGTTGAAATTAATGCTGTCCAAAGGGTTGGTTACAGGTTTGCCTACATTTAGAGTTGCAGAATTTCATAAGGTATGCGAAGCATATCAGTTTGCTAAGCAGGCAAGATAACCCTTTTCACATGACAGAAATGTAAGCAAAAATATCCTTGATGTTGTGTATACAGACATTTGGGGGCCTACACAAAATGTATCTCTTGGAGGCAGTTCATACTTTGTCACACTCATTGATGATTGTTCTAGAAAGTTGTCGGTATATTTTATGAAGGAAAAGAGTGAAGCGTTTGAGCACTTTAAAACTTTCAAGGCTGCTGTTGAAAGAGAAGCATGCTTGAAAGTAAAGTGCTTGAGGTCAGATGGAGGGGGAGAGTACCTCTCGAATGAGTTCAGTGATTTTCTGAGGTCTCAGGGGATAAAGAGACAGTTCACATGCAGGTATACCCCACAACAAAATGGTGTTGCAGAAAGGAAAAACAGGCATATTGCAGAAGTTGCACGCGCCTTGATGGTTGAAAAGAATATGCCTAAGCATTTTTGGTTTGAGGCTGTTCATACTACTGTTTATATTATGAACAGAACTCCCACAGTTGCAGTTCATGGGATGACTCCTGAATAATGCTTTACTGGCAAGAAGCCTGATGTATCACACTCGAAGGTATTTGGCTATGCATACGTTCATGTGCCAGATGAGCTACGGAAGAAGCTTGATCCAAAGGTAGAAAAATGTGTTTTTATTGGATACTCTTTAGAGCAGAAAGGGTATCACTGTTATAACCCTATCACATGTAAGTTTAGAGTGAGCAAGGATGTCATCTTTGATGAAATGAGCAGTTGGTATGCATCTAGTGGTGATGCATTGGATGATAATGATAATCATGACACTCATGTGTAGGCTGAAAAGAAAGAATCACAGACTCTTAGTGGACCAGAGGCATCATCTAGTAGTCCTTGGTCTCGGAGACTAAGGAGTACCTCTACATCTTCAAGTGCATATAGTAGCACTACAAGTAAAGACAAAGGAAAGAATAAAGTGTCAGATGGCATTGATGTAGTTCTTGATGGAGACTCGAGTGGCTCAGAGAGCTTGGATGATGAGCTTGGCATTCCTTTAGTGAGGACTCCAGGTGTGCAGAGAGCACGCGTCAATGCAAAGACTCCATTGAGTGGTCTAGTGGTACGCAGGTCTAGCAGGGTGAGATACCCTATTAACATATTTGGTTTTGAAGGTTATGTAGCTCACCATTATGCTTATATGGTGAAAGTGATTGAGGATGTTGAGCCCACATGTTTTGAGGAGGCTGTTGGTCATGCTCATTGGGATGCAGCAATGGATGAGGAGATGGTTGCATTAGAGGCCAATAAGACTTGGGATCTAGTATCATTTCCGAAGGGCAAGAAAGCTATTGGATGTAAGTGGGTTTATAAGATTAAGCACAATGCAGATGGTTCTATTAGTAGGTACAAAGCTAGGTTGGTTGCAAAAGGCTATGCCCAGACATATGCCATAGATTATGAAGAAACCTTCAGTTCAGTTGCTAGGATGGCAACTGTTAGATGTGTGATTTCTTTGACAGCAGCCAAAGGTTGGAGGTTGCAGCAAATGGATGTGAAGAATTTCCTTCTTGCATGGTGATTTGCAGGAAGAAGTGTATATGGATCAACCAGCAGGTTATGAAGATTTAGAGCATCCCATGTATGTGTGCAAGTTGAAGAAGGGGCTCATTGGGCTCAAGCAAGCACCTAGAGCATGGTCTGACAAGATTAGAGAGTGTCTTGTTAATATTGGCTTTTATGTTTCTAATGCTAATCACTCACTTTATGTGAAAAAGGGAGATGCAGGTTTGGTCATCATAGTCATCTATGTGGATGACTTGATTATTACAGGTAATAGTGATAGTGGGATTGCTAAAGTCAAGGACCTTTTGAAGAAGAAGTTTGAGATGAAGGATTTAGGTGAGCTAAGGTACTTCCTTGGCATTGAGGTGATCAGATATGATGATGGTATATGGCTGTCCCAAAGACAGTATGTCTTGGATATGTTGTCCAAGTATGGTATGACAGCATGCAAACCACTTTCAGTCCCGTTGGAGCAGAATGTAAAGTTGAGTGCTGATGTTGGGAATGAGATAGAAGACCCTACTATGTTCAGGAGGATAGTGGGGAGTTTGATCTACATGACCATTACAAGGCCAAACTTGAGCTATGCTGTTGGTCTTGTGAGTCAGTTTATGCAAGTACCTAGAAAGCCACATTTGGATGCAGTTAGACGCATATTGAGATATGTGAAGTCCACATTACATTATGGATTTTTCTATGAGGCAGGTACAAATGTACATGTGTTTGGATACACAGATGCAGATTGGGCTGGTAGTATATCTGATAGAAGATCTATCAGTGGATACATGTTCTCTCTTGGTAGTGCAACAATTACTTGGAGCAGTAAAAAGCAATCTACAGTTGCTTTGTTGAGTACAGAGGCTGAGTATAGAGGTGCTGTTGTTGCAACATGTGAGGTAGTATGGCTGCAAAAGTTTTTGGCTAATTTAGATGTGCAGGTGGAAGGTCCACTTGTCATTTATTGTGACAACATGAGTGGTATATAGTTGGCTAGGAACCCTGTGTTTCCATGCCAGGACAAAACATATTGAGGTACACTACCACTTTGTGAGAGAGAAGGTACTAGAAGGTGAGATTGACTTGGTGTATGCCAACACACAGGATCAGATAGCTGACATCTTCACGAAGGAATTAGGTACAGAGAAGCTTCAAAAGTTTCGAAGCTTGGAGTTGCGGAGATGCAGTTGAGCTTGAGGGGGAGTGTTGAGATGACAAGCTCAACATATGCGAACATTGATGATGGACCGCCTGGTTAGATGGGTCCACACGTCTACACTTAGCATGTCAGTGGTCACTATGACTCTCACATGGCCACTGACTCATTACTTATTATATTCAGGTTGTTACACCTATTTACAGCTGGCATAGTTATAGCGCCAGTCGACTAGTGTAGTTGGTTATGCATTGTTTGACTTAGTAGGCCACTTTCCTTTATGTTGTATCTTATCTATACTTTGTGTACATTGTAAAGTGTGTGGAAGAAGAAGAAGAAACCAGCAAGAAAACGTTTTGGCCTCCATCTCTCTTCTTGTCTCTTGAGTGAGCTTCTCCTTGTGCATTCTGTGTGTGTTCGGCGCAGCATCTTGAGCAAGTCCCCCCACCATGCGTTTCTTGACAGTTGTATCCTCCTTGAGGTTAGGGTAATCCAACTACAAGATCCATACTAATGCATTTCCATTTCATCTGAGGAATATCAAGTGGTTGTAGCTTTCTTGGCAACTTAACTCATTTGGCTTTTATTTGTTGGCAACTTAAGCATTCGATTACGTATTTAAGTATGTCATGCTATGGGAAGCTCATGATTACGTATTTAAGTATGTCACTTTTGAGCTTTTCCCAATGATAGCCAAGATGTCCTGAAAATGGAGAATCATGAGCTTCCCATAGTATCTTCTTCTTAAGATCTTGACTTGGAAGGAATACATAATCTTGTCCTGAAGTAGACAAGCCCTTCGTTAATAGAGAAGTTAAGATACTTTGTCTTAAGCTTAGAATTTTGTTCTTTATTCTGAATTTCCTTCAGCATTTGTTGATATTTGGGATCATTATTTGCCTTCTCCTTGGCTAGCTCGATGATGGGATTGCTAGGCATTGATATCATTGTAGTTAGTATTTGAGCTCTAAGAGGTTTTTCTTAGATAAGTGCATTGAGAAATGATTTTCGCCTTAAAGCATCTACAATTACATTCTCTTTGCCCGGTCTATATTTGATCTCAAAATCATACTCATGCAAGACTTTGATCCACTGACATTGCCTCATATTTAGGTCTGGTTGAGTGAAGATCCATTTAAGACTTTTATGGTTGGTTACCAGTGAGAATTTCTTCCCGAGTAGATAATGTCTCCATAACTTAAGAGCATGGATAATTGCAAGTAATTCCAAGTCATAAGTAGCATAATTTCTCTCGTGAGTCTTCAATTTTCTAGAGGAATATGCTACTGGATGTCCTTCCTGCATGAGTATGCATCCCAAAGCAAGAGAGCTCGCATCGATCACCATTTCGAATTCTTTGCCAAGATCGGATAGTTTGAGGATTGAGATTGTGACTAAACTTAGCTTAAGCTTGTCAAAGCTAGACTGTTCAACTTGGGTCCATTTAATGGCAACCTGCTTCTTGAGTAGGTCAGTGAGGGGTGCATCAATCAAGGCATAATTCTTGATAAAGACCCGATACCATTCTGTTAAACCTAAAAAGCTATGAACTTCGCTTACAGCGGTTAGAGGTGGCCAATCTTGTACATCCTTGACCTTGGCCAATGGCTCTACTGAAATTCCCTCTGTTGAAACTATAAACCCTAAATACTCGATTTTCTTCTTGAAGAATGCACACTTCTTCTTCTTAGCATACAGCTTGTGAGACCGCATTGTCTCAAGAATTGCCCGTAGTTGTGACTCATGACTTCCTTCATCCTTGGAATATATTAAGATGTTGTCAAAGAATACAAGGACAAAATCATCAAGATAAGGTCTAAATATATCTTGCATTAATCTGTTGAAGGTAGCATGGGCTTTGGTTAATCCAAATGACATTACGATAAACTCGTAATGACTGTACCTTATGCTAAAAGCCGTTTTTGGGATATCTTCTTGCTTGATTCTGATCTAGTAATACCCTGATTTGAGATCAATCTTGGAGAAAATCTTTGCTCCTTGTAGTCGATCAAGTAGTTTGTCGATCCTTGGAATCATATACTTATTTTTTATTGTTACCTGATTTAGCCCTCATAGTCAATGCAGAGACGAAGAGTCCCATCCTTCTTTTTCTGAAATAACACTGGAGCTCCCCAGGGTGAGTTACTGGGTCTAATGTATATGGTCTCCTTGCAACTAGTGCAACTCCTGGTACTAGCTTGATCTCGTAGTCAACTTCTCTTTGTGGCGGAAGTTTAGTTAATTCTTCAGGAAATATGTCAGCATATTCCTTAAGCCACGATGGTTCATCTTTGGATTCTTTATCATGTTCAGTTTTATTTAATTTGATTAGATATATAGGTGAGCCTTTTCTTAAACTTTAACGATTCGAGAAGCTTTTGCTGATTGAATCATTGATTTTCCTACTTCTCCTTGTGTGGTCACTTGTTGTCCTACAAGATTCAAGAATGTGACTTGGCCCTTTTCATAATGAATATGAGCGTCATTGGGAATTAACCAATCCATTCGTAATAGACACTCATAGGTTCCTAGGTTCATCACTCTGAATTTCATGTTGGTCTGATTGCCACCCAGATTAAACTCCACCTTACTTGTAAGTTGCGCTGAGGAAACTTCTTTTCCATCAGCTAACTCAACTAGCAGTCCAAGTGCATGCATTGTGTCTATACCTAGTTTTTTAGCACACCTTGGTGATATGAATAAATGTGTGCTTCCACAATCAATCAAAATTTTAAAGGGTTTACTGTTATAGGTTGATGGTATTAATTACTGAGAATTGTCGATTTGGTTCCTTTTTGTTGAGAGGCATGAATTCTTACTCTTTCCATGTCAATTTCCAAGGTGGGACCTTCATCATCTTCTACTTCCTTGAGGGTTATGCCAACAATTCTTCCTCTAGCTAGTACCAGGAAATCAAGCTAGTACCAGAAGGATAGAAATGCTTTATATTAAATTTTCAAAGAAGGTTACATCATGATAAAGTTTTTCCAAATGAACTTAAGGAATCTAACCATGGATTTTTAATATATCTACTGACTCGTAATTCTTAATTGCTAGAATGGTAAGCAATTTCATATTCAATGGATAGACAAAATAATTTATTTTGTTGTAGGGGATTAATACATGGTTTATTTTTGGGATGGCTAGTTATTTGGGAGAGAAGATTTCCCTAATACAATCTAGGCATGGTATTTGGATACATCCATTGGGTAATAATTGGGCTTTGAAGAACGGATATCTAAAAATTGGTACTTTAAAGGAAGATCAGGAAGTCCATCTTTGACATAATTGTGGCGTTTAGAGTGTCCTACAACTACAATTTGTGGTGCGTAGATCGGACGAAGTATGCTCATGTAGTGAATCCCGGAAGGTCCCCAAGAACAATGAACTCTACCTTTTTGCACAAAAAACAATGTAAAAGCATGAACGACAAGAAGCAAGAGACCAATTGGGTTCAATCTCCCCCATGCCTTGTGTGAGCGCTTCACAAAGCATGTATTTTATGTATATTTCCATCTTCATGCTCAATAATAGCCCAATTTACAAAAATATGACAAGCTTTTAGCTTTTGAGTTTGCTTTCTACAAAAATAGGAAATAAAGCTAATGGACGGTGCCCATAGAGTCTGGCACGCCCAATCTCAATGTCCAAAATAGAAATAACATATCCGTGCGCATAGGCGCATACAAAATAATAATCAATAATCGATGTCTCAATAGACATAACAAAATATAGGCGTGGCGCCTATCAAAATATAATCCAAAGGTCGACTACTCGCGAATACTCGCTAGACTCCAATGCTTTCCTCCGCCACTGCTGCTATCTCTACACATCAACTGAAGCATTCACAATCGTTAGTAAAATAATACAATTAAACTGACAAAAGTGAATACCTAGCAGTCTTCAGCTACATAAATAAATCAACTGGTTAGAAATAAATCCTAACCTTAATTTATTACGAGTGCGCACTCTAAACTCATAAACGTTTATTAATTTAATATGCATTTTGCGGAATCACCCGCTATGGAATCACCCATGTACACACTAAATTAATGAAACGCTCGAAAAGGACAGGCGTCCCCATCAACTTCTCGCACAAAGAATCCTCTTTGTGTATGAGCCCCGGTCATCTAAGTTTATGGAATCCACCGTAAAACCTCACAGAATCCACCGTGGAATATGCCTCCTGGCATCATACCCCCGGGGTGGGATAGCAATTGACCTCAATTGCTATTAGCTCAATGTGGAGCTAACAGAGTGGGGAAAGCATTTAAGTCTCTAGCGTGCATCCATTGTGCTTCCTCTACAGGATGGTTCTTAAATTTTACTAGATATCTAGAATATCTTCAGCCAGTTCTAGTGGTCATGTAGTCAGTGTCTATGATGGCTTCTGGTTCAAGTATTTCAGTCTCTTCCTCTAATAAAGGTGGGTTTTCATAAACAGGGTGGATAGGTAATTGGCCTCTAAATGGTCTCAATAAACTAATGTGAAATGTATTATGAATTTTCCAATGAGATGGTAATTCTAACTTGAATGCATTATCATTAATCTTATGAATGATTCTAAATGGTCCATAGAATCTAGGAGCTAATTTAACAACTGGATGTCTATCTACACTTTGCAGTCTACGTTTTTCTATTCTCAGCCAAACATAATCATCAACTTTGAAATTCATGGCTTGTCTTTTCTTGTTGGCTTGTTTAGTATATGATTGTTGGGCTTTAGCAATCATATCCTTAACCTCATAAAAAATACTATTATGCATAGTAGCAATATCATCAGCACTCTGAATTCTATTAGACAAAGATGCAACAGGTGTAGATAATCTATATCCATAAATGACTTCAAAAGGTGCTTTCTTTGTAGATGTGTGCGGTGTATTGTTGTATGCAAACTGTAATAAATGCAAATGAGTGTCCCATGTCTGAGGTTTAGAGATAGTATATGCACGTAAAAGATCTAGAATGGTGCTATTTGTGGCTTCTATTTGTCCATTTGTTTCTGGATGAAATGCAGATGAGAAATCAATCTTTGTGCCTAGATTTGCAAACAGTGTAATCCAAAAATTGTTACAAAATCTAGAATCACGATCTGAAATAATCACTTTTGGTAATCCATGGTTAGTAAAAACAGTTTTCAAAAATAATTGTGCTGCTTGTGATGCTGTTAAAGTTTTCTTACATGGAATGAAATATGCTTGCTTACTAAATCTATCTACAACAGTCCAAATCATGTCATGGTTAGATTTAGTATTTGGTAAACCAGTAATGAAATCCATAGAAATATGTTCCCAAGGTTTAGATGGAATAGACAAAGGCATTAGTAATCCATACTGTTTACCATGATGTCTTTTTATTCTTTGACAAATCAAACATTCAGAAACAAAATTAGATACATCTGCATCCATATGCGGCCAATAAAAATCTTCAGTTAACATGCGTAATGTAGAAATGATACCTCTTTGACCTTGATATGGGGGACAATGAATTTCATTCAAAACAAAAGATCGGAATGGAATAGTAATACACAGTCTCTTTTCAAAAAACATAAATCCATCATTATATGACAATGAATCAACAGGAATAAAATTATTTTGAACTAATTTTTGCCAATCAAAATGAAAAGTAATATCCTGGTGATATGTATCTTTCATAGCAATCAAAGAATCAAAAGATATGACAGAAATATTATGAATTGCAGGTCTTCTACTCAATGCATCAGCAACTACATTTTCTTTTCCAGGTTGGTATTGAATGATAGGATGAAAACTTTGAATGAAGGAAGCCCATTTGATATGACGGTCAGAAATTTGGGGTTGGCTAAGTAAATGTCTAATGCTTTGCTGGTCGGTCTTTATCATGAATTCCGAACCCATTAAGTAGTGTTTCCACTGTTTTAATGCTTGTACAACTGCTAATAGTTCTTTGTCATAAGTGGAATATTTCAGCTCAGAGGGTTTCAGCTTAGAACTAGAATATGCTATTGGATGATTGTCTTGCATTAATACGGCTCCTATTCCTGATCCGCTAGCATCGGTCACAACTAGGAAGAATGGTGTATTAAAGTCAGGCAACTGTAAAACTGGGGCATTGGTTAATGCATGTTTCAGTAAGTCAAAAGATTTCTGCTGATTTTCAGTCCATTGATAAACAATTCCTTTCTTAAGAAGTTTTGTTAATGGTAAAGCAAGTAATGAAAAATTACGTACAAACTTCCTATAGAAACTAGCAAGACTAAGGAATGAGCATAACTCATGCACGTTTTTAGGAACAGGCCAATGCAATATTGCATCAATTTTCTTAGGATCAACTTTAATTCCTTCTTTTGATACAATATGACCTAAATACTCAATTTCCATTTTAAAGAATTCACTCTTTTCAGGATTTGCAAACAATTGATTTTCTTTCAGTAATTGAAAAACTAATGACAAATGCTCATAATGCTCTTTTTCACTTTGACTAAACACCAAAATATCATCAAAGAAAACAATCACACAATACTGATATTTCAGAAAGATACGGTTCATCATTCTACTGAAAGTGGCAGGTGCATTAGTCAATCTGAATGGCATGACTAAGAATTCGTAATGGCCAAACTGTGTTCTGAATGCAGTCTTAAATATGTTAGATCTATCTAGCCTCACCTGATGATATCCAGACTTAAGGTCAATTTTACTAAATATAGAAGATCCTTGCAGTTTGTCCATAAGGTCATCAACTCTAGGTATAGGATACCTATTCTTTACAGTGATCTTATTTAAAGCTCGGTACTCAATACACATATGATAGGTATTATTATTTTTCTTAACTAAGAGTACAGGTGCACCGAATGGAGAACTGCTAGGTCGAAGTAAGCCTCTATTTAGTAATTCTTCAACTTGACTCTGGATTTCTTTTTGCTCTATTTGATTGTGCCTATATGGTGCTTTGCAAGGTGGTTGTGTGCCAAGGATTAAATCAATCTTATGGTCTTCTGGTCATGAAGGTGGTAAACCTGGGGGTAGGTCTTCTGCAAAACAGTCCTTAAAATATGCAAGAAATTCCTTATGCCTAGGGTGCATATGATTTTCCTTTGCGTGCAATTCATTCACCCAAATGAGATATGATTTAGTACTCTTGCGTAATGCACGTTTTGCTTGAGTATGCGAAAGCAGTGGAAAGACATTAGATGCATGCATACCATATAATGTAATAGATTTTCCTTGAAAATTAATATTCATTGTGTGCGTGGAATAATCTATATTTGGATTATGCTGGTGTCTCCAAGGCATTCCTAAATTAATGTCGCTTGACTGTAATGGAACAACTAAGAAATTTCTTCTTTCAATATATGAACCAATTTGAATCTCTAAATCTTGTACTTCTTGTGTGCCATTGTACCTAGTGCCTAAAAATGTAGCTTTTATGCGATAATGCGTAGGTACAGTCTGTAATTTCAATTCCTTTACCAATTTTGCTGAAATAAAGTCATGAGTACTACCGTCATCATGCAAGATAGTTCTTTCCTTTCCATGCACCAAACATTTCATAGTCAATAATGAATGTGGAGTAGGCATACCTGGTAAAGTGTCGGAAGTAGTAGTAGGATCATCCTCATCTTCAATGAAATCAGGCATATCCTCATGCTCGTCTTCGTCCATGGCTCCAAGATAGTTGATATGTGCTGGTGGCTTCTTTGAATGACAATTTGCTGCGAGATGCCTAGGCTGGTGACACTTATAGCATACTATTGGCTTGGCTTTGGTTACATTATTTGAAATGGCTGGAAGTCTGGGTACATTTGGATTTGCTTGTGGAATAGGCTTAGGATTCGGATTGACATTGGAGGGTAATGCAGGTGGTTTAGCCCAATTCTTGCGGAAAGATGGTGATGAGAATCGACCTGGATTAAACCTTCTAAAATTGGAATTGAATTGTTTAGATCCATAATTACCATTGGCTTGGAATTGCTGTGGTTGTCTGTCTCTTCCGCGTAACTTATCTTCAGTGTCGTGAGCTAGTGAGATGGCATCTTCAAGGGTAGCAGGCTTGAACATGTTCACTTCAGCGTAGTAATGTCCAAGGAGTCCAGACATATACTTCCGCTTATGCGTCGTCTCTGGTACGTCTTCAAGCATGCGTAGCTGTAGGAGTGCATTCCAAAAACGCTCTGTATACTGTGGAATAGGCTCACGATCCCGTTGTTGAAGTAGATCCCATTGCTTGATAGCCTTCTCATGAAATTGTGGTGGAAGGAAATTCTGCATGAACTTCTTCTTGAAATCTTCCCAAGTAGCACGACAGTCTATGCTCTTGCGTACTACAGTCCACCAAAGTGATGCTCTGTCTATCAGATGATTAGTAACACACTTGATTCTATCTTTTTCTGGATAAGTTTCCTCATGGAAATAGTCATCAAACTGGCTAATGAATGATAAAACAGTCTTTCCTTCTCGTATGCCATTGAAAGTGCGAAATTTGAAACTTCGTTTACTTATCTTTGATTCCTTGTGAATGGTTTGTGCTTCAAGAGTGGCGTCGATGGTACGTCGAATCAAATCTTCAGCTTGTGGTTCTTCTTTGTCAGTAGACACTCTTTGTAATTTTGTCAATTGCGCTTGCAATGCTTGCCTAGCTCTTCGTTCTTCTTCCAATTGCAGCATGATTAGATCCAGTTTTTGTTCCATGGTAGGCTCAGGTAGGTCATCTTCAGCCATAGGATCATCCATATGTGGGGTCGTCATCCTGTAAAACTCAATAAACCTTTCTCACTCAAAATCAGGTTAGCGGGATGAGCGTAGCTCAAATTCGGGGTTACAAGGCTATGTATTTTTTGGGTATTTCTTTCTCAATTTTCAGAAAATCTGCAATATTTCCTTCTTCGTTTGCTGAAAATACTTCAGCGAACCTGTAGATAGGTAGAACAGTTTGCCACGAACAACTTTCCAGTTCAGAGTTTTTGCGTAGGAACAAGCCTTCTAGGAGTTTTGAGCACTAGTCAGTTCTGACTCCAGTTGACTAGTCTGACTTGCAGAGTTGCAGACTTAGCCGACTTGCAGAGTTGCAAACTTGCAGGACTTAGGCCGACTTGATGAACTTGCAGGACTTGATTCCAGTAGACTTGCAGAACTTGACTTTTGATGCGCAGGACCCAGAGTTTGGTGACTTTCTTGCCCTGTGTGACTTGCAGAACCTTGCTTTGACTTAGGAGATTAAGCTTAAAAAGCTTAAACAGTAGGTCGTCTGATTTCGTGGGGGGGGGTGTTTTTGTGACGGCGCGAAAAACGCGGGGGGGTCCTTTGATACCACGATGAAAAATTGGGAAGCTTAAAGCTTCTTCTAAGCTTAAGTAAGCTTAAACTTATGAGAGATGAAAGATATGAATTTTTTTTTCTCACTGTTTCTTGACGACTTGATGAAGGAGATGGATGCGTGGTCCTCCGCCTGCACAGCCTGGTCCTTCGCGATCTGACAGTAGAAACAGGGGTTCTTGATCGCCAGAAGTCTGCCTGTATCGACGGTTCGCAATGAGATTGACTGTAGAGCCCGATCATTCCTGGAGCTCCGCCTTCGCCCGAGATTGGTAGCGATTGGAAGCTCTTGATCTCAGCTCCGCTCTGATACCACTGGTGCGCAGATCGGATGCAATATGCTCACGTAGTGAATCCCGGAAGGTCCCCAAGAACAATGAACTCTACCTTTTTGCACAAAAAACAATGTAAAAGCATGAACGACAAGAAGCAAGAGACCAATTGGGTTCAATCTCCCCCATGCCTTGTGTGAGCGCTTCACAAAGCATGTATTTTATGTATATTTCTATCTTCATGCTCAATAATAGCCCAATTTACAAAAATATGACAAGCTTTTAGCTTTTGAGTTTGCTTTCTACAAAAATAGGAAATAAAGCTAATGGACGGTGCCCATAGAGTCTGGCACGCCCAATCTCAATGTCCAAAATAGAAATAACATATCCGTGTGCATAGGCGCAAACAAAATAATAATCAATAATCGATGTCTCAATAGACATAACAAAATATAGGCGTGGCGCCTATTAAAATATAATCCAAAGGTCGACTACTCGCGAATACTCGCTAGACTCCAATGCTTTCCTCCGCCACTGCTGCTATCTCTACACATCAATTGAAGCATTCACAATCGTTAGTAAAATAATACAATTAAACTGACAAAAGTGAATACCTAGCAGTCTTCAGCTACATAAATAAATCAACTGGTTAGAAATAAATCCTAACCTTAATTTATTACGAGTGCGCACTCTAAACTCATAAACGTTTATTAATTTAATATGCATTTTGCGGAATCACCCGCTATGGAATCACCCATGTACACACTAAATTAATGAAACGCCCGAAAAGGACAGGCGTCCCCATCAACTTCTCGCACAAAGAATCCTCTTTGTGTATGAGTCCCGGTCATCTAAGTTTACGGAATCCACCGTAAAACCTCACGGAATCCATCGTGGAATATGCCTCTTGGCATCAATTTGGTATGCTGGGATGACCTTTGTTGCTTCCTCATAAATATATCGATTTAGTTTAACCCCTCGGCCTCTAGTGAATAAAGTTGAATTCACTCTAGCTTCATGGAATAAATAAACCTTCATGACTTTAAGGTTTTCCATCTATCTTATCCTCTTCAATCTGTTCTAAAGGAAGGCAAGACGGCTTGCTTCGATATAACAAATTCCATTGCTTATCATCCATCATCTTTCCTGGTATAGTGGAGAAGGATTGTAGATGCAATCCAAAATCTGCATCACTTGCATTCTCCATCCATAATTCGTAGAATGCATTACTGATGTAAACATCGCTCAGAAGACTAGGAATCACTCCCAATCTTCGTCTCTATGGGTAAGAGAAAAACACATGTCAACAAAAGAAGGGAAAAACAACTCATATCTCAGGCTACAATTACCAAGTTTTTAATTTCTTTTCGCTCTGATACCACTTGTAACATACCCACCTTTTGATTACGTGACGAGTAATGTTTTAGTAGTCGCCTAGAGTTTATCTTCCATCCGATGCCATTCGTACTCTAACCAGAATGATCAGTTTTTGTCCGGCTAGTTAACCCTAGGTCTACCTTGCAAGGGAAGCATCTTGCCATTACCCACGAAGGACCGACCTGAAGGTTCCTAATTGACCTAACAAGCACCTATTCAATAACTAACTCACATCTAGAGGTGTCCTTTGAGAGGCTTCTTATCCGGAAGGAGCAACTGCCATTACCCTTGGTTCATGGAGTACAATACTTTTTTCAAGTAGCAGGATAAGGATTTATAAAATCCCTTGCACTGCTCTAGCACAACCACCATACCTTTTCCCTAAGATAATTTACAATTCGGGTTTTGAGACCTAACCCTAAGTAAGTTAGCACATTGCCCCTTCCTAGAGTTTCTTCCTAGTGTTTGTTTTTGGAGAAACCTCTTGGCTAAACGAGACTACCATTCCATAGGACTAGTTTTTTTGGGAATCCATCCACCCGCTTCCCTCTATGGAAGTTCTCAGTTATCTAATTACCTTCCACATTATGTAAAACATATAAAAATAGCTTCATTAATTAAAATCCTTTTATACACAGTTGTTCGTTTACGTAATTTACTCACGGACATGCAATTAGATTTGAACAAATTCATTGATTATATTTCATAATGTGTGTTCTCCCACCCATAGAAGAGAAAAGAAAAATTACAATTCCATGTGCTGCCTCATCCGGCACATCTGCATGTCACCAAGATCAAATCCACTTATAGCTAGCGTTTATAGGTGTCCCAAGTAGAACTTGAGCCATACAAGGGACCAATTTGTTCCTAGATGCAAAACATGATTTACTAGCTAGAGCCCCCTTGGCACTCTATCCACCTCCTACTTAATGCAATCTCTACTAGGAGACCTCTCACCATCGGAGCCTGATCCATGCTTCTGCGGTGAAAAAAAAAACATCCCCTCTTGATATGGGGATTCAGCACCAATCATTGGGGGAGGTATAGGGCTCCTCAATTTATATCTGTTCCAACACTTAATTCAATCAAGATCTAATCTAGAATATCACAACAAGATTGATATCTCAATGCAATTATGACTTCAATCAACCATGCAACTTTCAAGTGATGCTTAATTCTAGTAGCAATCGGCACTTAAGTTTGACATAATGAAATCTTCCCCTTGGAATTTAACTATGGGTATCTAGATTTTGGGGTCTCTAACTTCCCAATTCTTGTAACCAAGTTTCTTGGTCTTAAGTTAGTATTTCTCAAGAGACTTATCTTATTTTTATTGAATTTGGATAGAACGTTTTTAGAAAAAAAAAACATATGATATCGCGGTTGGTAAGGGGTTGTCATCCGCGCATGTGACTCCATTAGTGACTCCCATGCTCGCAACTCCAATCGTTGCTTCCACATTAGTAGGGTCATTCACGATTTCTGCTTTTGAATTCTTTCTAGCAATGACCGAATAGAGGTATGATAGAATAGGATAGAGTTCTTCAATGTATTCTCTTCTCGAATCAAAGTAGAAGTAGATGAGAGACCTTCAGCAGTGCATCCCTTTCCTTGGTGGGTTGAATGGGATAATGTCTCTTCGTCTCATGGAATAGCCTCTCCTCCTTTTGGATTAGTGTGTCGACTTGTTAGGATTGCTCTTATCCTTCCTCGTCTTGTGGGAGCCATGGAAGAAGCTTGATGGGTTTGAGGAGCGCTTCCGCATAGGTTTGGCGAGAGAGAGAGAGAGAGAGAGAGAGAGAGAGAGAGAGAGAGAGAGAGAGAGAGAGAGAGAGAGAGAGAGAGAGAGAGAGAGAGAGAGAGAGAGAGAGAGAGAGAGAGAGAGAGAGAGGCTCGACTGATTATAGCAGAGCTTTGTTGCATCAATAGCAACAAAGAGACTTCTGCATGGGTCATTGTGTATCTGTTACATGACACTCTACCCTTGTTTATATAGTAGTGAGAGGGGGGGGGTAAAGAGAGGGCGCCTGCTTTTTGGTGTTTTTGATGACATCATCTATGACAAAGATTTCCTTTTTTTTTCTACTTTGCAACTTGTTTGGATCATAACTTCATCATATGAACTCCAAATATAGTTGTTTGGGTACTTAAAACGATCGAAACACATCTTCTCGACAAGCCATCACGGTCAGAATTGCAAAAATAGGTGAAATTAACGATTTTTATAAATCACGTTATTTTTATTGGCCTTTTATCTTGGACGACTTATTCCTTTCAAAATAAGTCACAGTATTTATTTGGAACCGTCTAAAGTGGGAATTAAGTCATCTAAACATGATACTAGAGATTTGAAACTATTCTAGTAAACCAATCCTATTTTTTGTAAATCCTGTAGACATTCTGTAATTTTTTTTTGCATGTGTAGACGTGCAACATAAATCAAATTTCTTTAAAATATATATGCACATTGTTTATTAAAATTAACTAAGTAATGGGGACATTACATCCACCCATGCTTAGTTGTAGGCAATCCCACAATAAAATCCATAGAGATATCGTCCAGTTGCCTTGAGGAATAGGAAGTGGTTGAAGTAATCCTCCGGGTAGAAGAGATGAGTTTTCATTTTGTTGACACCATGGAAGACATTGCATCACATAGTCCTTGACATCCCACCAAATGCCCTTTCAATAGAAGCTATAATGGATGTTGTCAAATGTTTTTAACAGCCCATGATGGCTCGCTGAATGTGAAGAATGCATCTCATGCAAAATATGGTCTTTGAAAGAGGATTGTGGTGTCAAGTAGACTCTACCATGATACTATAAAAGACCGCTGTGCCAATTGAAATTGGGATACTCTTCTTCTTTTCCTTGTTGAAATTCCTTCATCATCTTTGATGCTTGCTCATCCAGCAAATATTCTTCTTGGATGTCATGAATCTAGTCCTTATGTGCAATTGAGATTGAAGATATAGAGCATACCCACATACGTGATAAAGCATCCGCCACAACATTACCTTTTCCAGTCATGTAGGATATTTCAAAATCATAGCTTTGAAGAGTAGCTATCCACCTTCTTTGTTTAGGGGAAAAATTTGGTTAGGAAAGGAAGTATTTCAGCACACGATGATCGCTCTTCACCTTGAAATGGCTGCCATATATATAGTGATGCCACTTTTTGATAGCATGCAAAATTGCCAACATCTCTTGTTTATAGACATGTAGTTGACATTCCTTGTCATTAAGCTTGCGACTTTCATAGTCTATAACTCCATAGTCTTGATGCAAAACAACCCAAACTCCTCTTCCATTAGCATCCGCACATATAATGAATTCCTTAGAGAAATCTGGACATACAAGAATAGGTGCTGAAACTAATAGAGATTTCAGCTCATTGAAGCTCCTTTTGGGTATGGAGTCTCAAAAGAAAGCCTCTTTCTTCAACCTATTGGTCAAAGGAGCTGCCACATGAGCATAATTTTTATAAACCTCCTATAGAATGAAGATAATCCAAGGAAACCTCTCAAGGAAGTAGAATTCGTAGGAGTAGGCCACTCTTTGACACATTTCACCTTGTTAGGATCCACACGAATGCCTTGCTCTCCCACAATTAGACCCAAGTATTCCACTTCATCTTCCACAAAATAAGATTTTGATATTTTGGCAAAGAGTGTGTAAAAGACCTCTTGCACATGCATTAAATGTTCATCCTTAGATTTGCTATAAATGAGGATATCATCAAAGAATACAAGGATTGTTTGAACAAGAAAGGCTGCAATATCTTATTCATGAGTGCTTGAAAAGTAGCGGGTGCATTTGAAAGCTCAAATGGCATGATCAAGAAGTGATATAATCCTCCTTCAGTCCTAAAGGTTGTTTTATACTCATCCCCTTTCTTCATTTGAATTTGATGATAGCCCGAGTCTTGGTGAAGACCTTTGCATCTTTGAGCTCATCTAAGAGGTCATCAATGCGAGGAATCAGGTATCTATTCTTCACCGTGGACTTGTTAAGATCCCTATAATCAATGCACATGTAAAAAGATCCATTTATACTCATCCCCTTTCTTCATTCAAATTTGATGATAGCCCGAACGAAGATCAATCTTGGTGAAGACCTTTGCATTTTTGAGCTCTTCTAAGAGGTCATCAATGCAAGGAATCGGGTATCTATTCTTCACCGTGGACTTGTTAAGATCCCTATAATCAATGCGCATGTGAAAAGATCCATCTTTCTTCTTAACCAAGAGCACAGGAGAGGCAAATGGAGATTGACTTGGCTCAATTAAACCCACTTGCAACAACTCTTTAACTTGTCTTTCCATCTCTTCCCTTTCAAACTTTGACAAGCGATAGGGAGGTTTGTTGATGGGTTTTGTGTTGGGCAACAAGTCAATAGGGTGGTATACCTCTCTCTTTGGAGGCAAAGATGATGGTCATTGAAATAAATCTTTGTATTCCTCCAATAGCTCTTTCATTGTTGGATCCTTTTGCTTTGAAGAAGATGATGGCTTATTTGGTGACTTCTCTTCATCCACTTTCGCAAGCAAAAGAGTGAATATGCATGATCATGCATTGATTTCTTTATGCATCTTCTTCATAGAGATGAGTTCCATTTACTTTTGACCAATGCCCTTCAATATTATAGGCTGTCCAGTCCATTGGAATTCCATTAGCATGTTTTGCAAGTCCAAAGAAAATTTTCCAATGGTTTTCAACCAGTCGTAGCCAATGAAAATATCCATGGGACCCATTTCCAAAGTGATCAAGTCCACTTCCATAATACATGAAGGAGCTAGAGTAATAAAAGTGTGTAGGAATACTTCATTTCTTGATTTATAAGCTCCATTAGTAACTTGAATCTTCAATGGCACTTGCATTTGTTGAGGAAGCAATCTCAACCCATGCAAAAATTTGGTATTAATGAAGCTATGGGTGACCGTATCAATCAAAAGGTGAACTATTCTACCATTGATCATCCCCTCAAGTTTAAGGGTGTTTTCTCCTTTACAAATGGTCCACGCATCATGAGAAATCACACATAAAAAACCACCCGGATCAAAAGGAAAACTATCCACAATATCATAAAATTCATCAGTATTTCCTTCATCCTCGTCATTCATTTCTTCAACCATAGGGTTTGCTTCCACATGAAATACATTCCCCTCTTCACTTTCATCCTCATCCAGCTCATCGATGATGACAAAGTTAAGCTTGCTATTTTTGGATTTGCATTTCAACCTATGGTCTTGTGTCCACTTTTCTCTACACTTGAAACATAATCCTTTGGCCCTCATGTCTCTAATTTGTTCATTTGAAAGAACTTTGTTGTAAGCGTTGTTTTGAGATTCCTTTTGTGCATCTTCAGCCCTTGTAAAGCTTTGTTTTGCTTCAGCCATTGGTCTATAAACATTTTCTCCACTTGGTTTTGATCCATAGACTGTTGGATATGTAGGCAACTTGTTGTAATTACTATTGTAGGTATTAGTTCCTTTGTCTTCTTGCCTATAAACATCCCTTTACTAGCTGAGATGTGCTTGAACCCTTGAAGGTTGATTAGGTAATGAATACCCTGCACTTTTTGGCTGAACCCCCATTGATTCTCTTCTATATTTCTGCCCATACCTTTCAGAATATAAAATGGCTTCATGAATTGCCTTGGGTTGCATTGCACCTACTTCTGAAGAGAGGGTTGAATCTAGACCAAAGATATATTTTTTTAATTTGGCCAAATCATCAATCCCTTCAATATACATAGAAAGATTAAGGAACATGTTAGAGTAATCACGAACGGACTTCCAACATTTCCTTCTTAAAATCCTCCCAAGAAGTAAAACTCTTTGCATATATCTTCACCATGTATGTGCGTAGCTTTCAAGATGGAGTGCTCCAAAATAGAACTTGGCTTCATCATGGCAAGAAAAAAGTGTGAAGTACATCTCTAATTTGTTTACCCATTCTTCCCACTCCATTAGAGATGCATTATCCCCCTTGAAGTTAGAAATGGTAATCTTTTCTTTGTACTCCCTTTCATTATAAGTTGGCTAGAAATTGTTGGAGTGTTGTCCAAAAGATGATTGTCTCAAAAAATCTCTATTCATTGAATCTCTTCCAAAAGAGTTTGGTCTAGGATTATTACCACCATGATTCGGTTGTCCCAATCCAAAAGAATGATGCTTTCCATTAGTGGGCTGACCATAAAAGGACTTGTCTTTGTTGGTGATATCATGAAATGACCTTCTTTCATCAAATCTTCCACTCTTATCATGAAAGTCCGATTCTTTTTGCTTGATGGTAGATTGAGAGGGAAAATATTTGTAGAAGGGGTCATATCCATGAAACTCTTCATTCTCTTCTTCTCTTATTTCCTTCTCTTCTTCATAAGTAGCCTCACGTCTTGGATTGAATTGAGGACGGGCATGGTGCTTTGATGATATTGGTGGTTGCTGGTAATGAGTACTCCTCAATGTGGATGGCTCTCCTTTCTCAAAGAAGGTTGACATAATAGGCTGATCAATCCCCTTTCCTTTCATATTGGAGGGTTGTGGGCTGAAGTATTGTCAATATGAATAGTGGGTTCATTTGGTGTAAAAGATGTGGTTTGAGTCTTCAAATCCTTGATAGCTATTATTACATCCTCAAATCCACTCTTCACAAAATTGACCAGCTGCTGCTGAAGTCCTTCATCCACTTTGTTGGATGTGTTCTCAATCTTCCCCAAGGATTTGAAAAGTTTCTCATATTGATCATGCATCCCAATGTTCAGCATATGCATCTCTCTTGAAAGCATGTGATCTTCAAAAGGTTCGTGAGACAAGGAATTTCCATCATTACCCAATCATACACTATGAGCATTACCAATGCTTACATCATCATCTTGTTGGTCATGATTGAGGGATTCATTAGTGTTATTTTGATTGTTGATGTATTCTCTAATATCTTCTTGAATGGTCTCCATGACTTGATATTTTCTCTTGTTTTTTGGCCATTAGGGATAGGTACTATCAAAATGACTGTGGGGAAGAAAACTATCAATAACTTGCTTAGTATTACACCAATGCCAATGGTTTATTGATCCAAAAGAATATTATATATCAAGGATACTCTAACTTATCAAGATATCAGCTTGCAATAGGGTATATGGGTAAAATGAACTCAAACAGTTCACCCTTGTCAGCATGTCTAGGTGCAGTCCACTAGACCCCCTATTATCAGAAAATTGGCCATAACTTTTTCTTCCGATGTCCGATTACTAAACTTTTTGATTCAAACAAAATTTTGACATTCCCTCATCAAATCAAGCTATCAAGATCCCAAATCAGATCATGATAGAATTTTTTGCAATAGAAACTGTGTACCTATCCAATGAATTCCTACAATCTAACCTGTTAACACCCTATAGAAGCCCTGTTTCACCCTGAAATGAGTCTTCTATTACTTGTAGACCCCCCAAAGCAATTAATAGACCTATGAAGGGATATAAGGTACCTATAGGTATCCAGGGAGCACCTACAATTGATAGGTACCTGTTGGAAAGACATGTATATCTGTTTAAGGATGTCACAAATTGTCCTGTTTGGTACCACTAGTTTTCCATTCTTCATCCACTCTTTCCCAAGTGGTCTTCCATTGTCCACCACCTATGGTGAGGGATAAAATGGTAGGACATGCACCTAAATGTGCTCTAAAACTCCGGAAGGTGTAAAAAGTTGCTTTCGGGCTAGGTTGTGCACCCCTACGGAGTCTTAAATAGCAAGAGAGGATCACCTCTCTATTGTCTTGCTATCTTGTTCGGCTTCAAACTTTTTCCTTGGCTAGAATATACATGGAAAAGCTAGTATTCTATCAATCTAGCACGATGTGCATGGCTGAATCAAAGTTTTTCCAAAATTGAGATGGAGTAGGATTGAAATGAAATGGATATGGGTAAGGAATACTTACAGCAGTGACTCACTACTTTACAATTCTATTCCACTTACTGATTGATTTTTACTTTCAGCCATATTGCATTCAATCACATCAAGCAATTCAAGATTATGATTAGCACAAATTTTCTAATAAATGGAAGGAATTAGCAACAATTGACTACTGATTTTTTATTGTGAAAGATGAAAAGAATTCAGCATGACATCATTCAGCCCTAAGTTGGGTCTATGTGCAATCAAATGATAATTCTTAAATGGGATTACTCTTAATTATCCCTTTTCAATAAATGGATGGCTTAAGCAATTGGATTTTAAAGGGATTAAGAGCAAAATTAAGAAATACCT
The DNA here is from genome assembly GCF_053477565.2 of Lygodium microphyllum. Taxonomy (NCBI): domain Eukaryota; kingdom Viridiplantae; phylum Streptophyta; class Polypodiopsida; order Schizaeales; family Lygodiaceae; genus Lygodium; species Lygodium microphyllum. The sequence continues at coordinate 30,296,550 of NC_141156.1, read as the reverse complement.
CTTGCATTGTTGAAGTAGATGAATATGGAAGCTCCAAATCCCGTATGAGACTTGAAATTCATGAACTCCCACTTGATGTAGCCAAGAATATCCTCAAATTACAATCCCCATGATGAATATGTAGCTCATAGACTCCAATTTTTCTCTTCAAGAAAGCTTCAATATCTTAAAGCTTAATAGAAGTGATCATTGTAGCCTAAATGTGGACTTGTAATGCCAAGAAGAAGCCTTATTCATGCAATATTGAAGCAAGACTATCAATTCTTGACAAAATCCCGTGCATAGAAGCCTTAGGAGACATCAAGAACCAAAAGCCCCATGATTCCATCCTTCAAAGTTCAAAAATTCTAAAAATTCAAGTGGATGCCCTGTTTTGGTTCATTTCAATAGTAGAAGTGCTCTAATCTTGCAAGAAATCTTCAACTTTGGTTCAATGAGTGTTGAAGAAGTTCAAAGATGATTGATAGAACAAAAACCCTTGGATACTTTGAAAAATTTTCAAAAAAACTCACTGCTGTCATAAATCTGCCATAGCCATGGTTTAGAAAGCTCAAGAATGATCAAGGAAGTGTGAAATAACCATGTATGCTTGCTAAAGACCTTCAATAATGATTGCTTAAGCTTGTTAGGCCTTATCTTTAGTCTAACATTGCTGATTTTTGTGAGGGAGAAGAAGATGAGATCTACGCAATTTGTGCAAATAGCTCCTCTTGTCCTACAATTTGAGAGTTGCCTCAGTCAAGGCATAAGGCTACTCTACATGAAGCTCATGACACAAAGAGTCAAGCTCTGGTGACTCATCAAGGAATAGTGATCACTGATTAAATATTTAAGTAGTAGAAGCCATGGATTCTTGGAGAAAAGCTTAAGAGGAAGAAGAGAGAGAAATTGGTCCCAAAAAGTAATCAAGGTTTAACTTCTGTAATCCCAATTAGACTCCAGCTAGCGTCAAGAACCTTAAAAATGGACCTCCATTTGACCACTTCTTGCTATTTTGGCCAAGAACCCCCATCTTCCTCAAGATCTTCTTCAAGAAACCTCCAAAATTAGTCTCGATTTGTTGCAGAGAACTTTGACTAGTCACAATTTGAACTGTACCAAACCATGTGACCAAATCTTGGTGCTCCAATTAACTGGTTCCTGTCCATGTGACTAGATTCTCCAAGAAAATGAATCTTCCCATGGATCAAAGTCCATGCTTTGATACCAATGTAATTGATGCGATGAGGCATATTCCACGGGGGATTTCGTGAGGTTTTGCAGTGGATTTCGTAAAATTATATTTATTTGCTAGGGCTCGTACACAAGGTGGATTCCTTGTGCGAAAAGTTGACGAGGACGACTATCCTTTTTGGACGTCACATTAATTTAATGTGCAAGTGGGTGATTCTGCAAAATACATATTTAAATTAATGGACGTTTATGAGTTGAGAGTGCACACTCACATTAAAAAAAGGTTAGGACAGAGTTCCAACCTATTTATTTATTTTGTAGTTGAAGACTGCTAGGTATTCACTTTTGTCGATTAAATTTTATTATTTTCTAACAATTGTGAATGCTTCAATTGATGTGTAGAGCAGGCGGCGGTGACGCTAGGAAGCACTGGGCGATAGTGTGTATTCATGTTATTTAGAAGAAATTATCATTTTTGATGGGTGCACGTCTTAGGCGTTGCACCAATATTTATTTTGACGTGCTTATTTATTGAATCACTTGACATATATTTATTATTTTGTATGCGCATTGGCACACGGTTTAAATATTCATTGTTAGACATTGTATTTAGGCACTACTCGACTCTTGGGCCACCCAACCGCTTTATTCTTTATTTGGACAAAAGCAAGCACAAAAGCTAAAGCATGCTAATTGTAAAATTGGGCTATTTTTGAGCTTGGAGATGAATAAAATATTAAATACATGCTTTGTGTAGCGCTCACACAAGGCATGGGGAGAGATTGTACCCAATTGGTCTTTTTGCCTCATGTCGTGCAAGTCTATTCTTTTGATTTTTGAGCTTAAAGTAGAGTTCTTTTTTCTTGGCGACCTTCTAGTGCTCACTACATATGCATACGACATCTGATTTGTGCACCAGTGGTATCAAAGAAAAGCTGAGATCAAGGGCTTCCAATCGCTTAACATCTCGCACGAAGGTGAAGCTCCTGGAACGAACAGGCTCTACAACTAGTCTCGTGACAATCCGTCAATACCAACGTGTTCCTGGCGGTGAAGAACCCCTTGCTGTGCTATTGGATTGCAAAGGACCAGTCTCTGCTGACGAAGGACCACCCGGGAAGTTCTTTTGGAAGTCATTTTCTTCTCGGAGATAATTAAGCAAAATATTCATTAATATTAGATTTAAGCTTTACAAAGCTTAAGCTTTGCTTGACGAAACACAGCAGGAGGATATACTCAATGATGACGCCATTGACGAAAAGCTACTGCCATCCTGGTTGTCATCAAAACATTGGATCAAGCTTTTTAATTAAATCTTAAGTCTCTTTTAGGCTACTAAGGCTTAAAACTTTTAAGTTTCAATCTCAACTCAAGCACGCATTCACACTCAATTTATACCAAACTCGTCTCAACTTGTCTACAAGCCTTTGTTCACACCTGTGTGCTGTGATGACATAGATAATTTCCAGCAAGTAGATTGTTATACGCAGTCTTCACGGGCAAAGAATTCATGGAAGAAGGTTTCAGCAACTTCCGTATCCACAAAGAAGAAAGATTTCTAAAAAGCCATTTAAAAGTAAAAAGAGCAAGCCTTGTAAATCCAACCTTGAGCTACGCTCATCCCACTAACAAGATTTCAAGTGTGTGAGGTTGTTTGAAAATTTTACAGGATGACTGATCAAAATATGGAATATTTTATGGCCAAAGGTCATTTAGCGGAACCAACGATGGAGCAAAAATTGGACCTAATTATGATGCAACTTCAAGAAGAACGAAGAGCACGTCAAACTTTGCAAGCTCAATTGGCCACTCTTCAACAATCTACTGCCGATCAAGATGGACCGCAACCTGAAGATGTTATACAACGTACGATCGATGTGAAACTTGAAGCACAATCTATCTAGAAAGAAGCCAAGATAAGTAAAAGAAATTTCAAATTCCGTACTTTCAATGGATTACGCGGTGGAAAGACTGTTCTTGCTTTTATCAATCAGTTTGATGATTATTTCCATGAAGAACAGTATGCCAAAAAAGACAAAATTAAGTGTGTCACTAATCATTTAGTGGACATAGCATCGCTATGGTGGACTGTTGTCCACAAAAGTATTGATTGTCATACTACTTGGGAGACTTTTCAAAATAAATTTTTGCAGAATTTTCTTCCACCTCAATTCCACAAAAAAGCAATCAAACAGTGGAATCTTTTGTAACAAAGAGATCGTGAGCCTATTTCACAATATATCGAGCATTTCTGGAATGCTTTATTGCAACTTTGAATGCTCGAAGATGTACATGAGGCGACCCATAAGCACAAGTTTATGTCTGGTTTGCTTGGTCACTTCTATGTGGAAGTGAACATGTTTAAGTCAACAACTCTCGAGGATGCGATTTCCTTGGCCCATGATACTGAAGACAAAATTCAAGGACGAGAGAAGCAACAACAACAATTCTCAAATAATGGTAACCTCGATACAAAGCAATTCAATTCTAACTTTTGAAGATTCAATCAAAACTGCTTTGTTCCATCTTCATTCTGTAAATCTTGGACACGACCCCCCTGCTTTACCATCAAACACAAAACCAAATCCTAAGCCATCTTTCCATCCAAATCCCAACATTCCTAAATTCCCTGCTATTACCAATAATGTTTCTAAAGCCAAATCCATAGTCTGCTGTAAGTGTTCTAATGGAAAACAAATCATATTGCATGGTATGCACACTTTTGATGATTTTCCATTGCTTAGTCATACACAAGCTAAACGTGCATTAAGAAAAGGTAGCAAATCCTACTTAATATGGGTGAATGAAATTGAAGTTAAAGAAAATCGGATGCATCCTAGGCACGCACAATTTCTTTCACAATTTACAGATTGTTTTGCTGCTGACTTACCACCTGGTTTACCACCTACACGACCTGAAGATCATAAAATAACTTAATTCCAAGTTCTCAACCACCATGTAAGGCACCTTATCGACATAATCAAATTGCGCAGAAAGAAATTCAAACCCAAGTTGAAGAATTGTTAACTCATTAGGCCCAATAGTTCTCCATTTGGTGCACATGTCCTATTAGTTAAAAAGAAAAATAAGACCTATAGAATGTGCATTGATTATCATGTCCTAAATAAGATTACTATCAAGAATAGATATATGATTCCTAGGGTAGATGACCTCATGGATAAACTAGAAGGGGCTACAATATTTAGCAAAATAGATCTTAAATCTAGATACCATCAAGTACGACTGGACACATATGATATTTTCAAAACTGCATTTAGGACTCAATTTGGACATTATGAATTCCTTGTTATGCCTTTTGGTTTAACTAATGCACCAGCCACATTCACGTGTATGATGAACCGCATATTTTTGAAACATCAACATTGTGTCATTGTTTTCTTTGATGACATATTGGTTTTCAGTAAAAATGAGAGTGAGCATTATGAACATTTATCCTTGATTTTCAAATTATTGAAAGAGAATCAATTATATGCTAATCTTGAAAAGAGTAAATTTTTCCAAACCTACATTGAAAACTTAGGACATATTGTTTCACTGGAAGGTATTAAAGTTGATCCTAAAAAGATAGAAGCAATTTGAATTGACCGATACCTAAAAATGTGCATGAATTACATTCTTTCTTAGATCTTGCTAACTTTTACAGAAAATTTGTGAGAAATTTTTCATTGCTTGCATTACCTTTGACAAAATTATTAAAGAAAGGTATTGTGTATCATTGGTCTGAAAATCAACAAAAGTCTTTTGATTTACCGAAACATGCCTTAATACATGCTCCTATATTGCAACTCCCCGACTTTAGTAGACCATTCTTCCTAGTAGTCAGTGACGCTAGTGGATCTAGAATAGGAGCTGTCCTTATGCAAGATTCACATTTCATAGCCTATTCTAGCTGCAAACTTAAACCATCCGAACTCAAGTATTCTACTTATGATAAGGAATTGCTAGCTATAGTACAAGCTTTAGAACAATGGAAACACTATTTAATGGGATCTGAATTCATGATCAAAACTGACCAACCAAGTATCAAACATCTCCTTAGTCAGCCACAAATCTCTGATCATCATATTAAATGGGCTGCTTTTATTCAAAGTTTTCATCCACTTATCCAATATCAATCTGGAAAAGAAAATGTTGTTGCCGATGCCTTGAGTAGAAGACCAACTATTCATAATATTTCTGTTATATCTTTTGATTCCCTTATTCCTATGAAAGATACCTATGATCAAGACCCTAGTTTTCAAGCTACTTGGAATAAATTAATTTCCAATAACTGGATTCCAATTGATTCATTGTCTTATGTTGATGGATTTATGTTTTATGAGAAAAGGTTATGTGTAACTGTTCCATTTAGATCATTTGTGTTGCATTAAATTCATTGTCATCCATATCAAGGCCATAGAGGTATTATTTCCACTTTACGTACATTGGTTGAAGATTTTTACTGGCCATAGATGGAATATGATGTTTCTAACTTTGTATCTGAATGTTCAATTTGTTAAAGAGTTAAGCGCCACCATGGTAAGCAATATGGTTTGTTAATGCCTTTACCAATTCTAGAACGACCATGAGAACATATTTCAATGGATTTTATTACTGGTTTGTCTAACACTCAAGCTAATCACGATATGATTTGGACTATTGTAGATCGGTTTAGCAAACAAACATATTTCATTCCATGTAAGAAAACGTTAACTGCATCTCAAGCTGCTCAATTGTTTTTGAAAACTGTTTTTGCTAACCATGGTTTGCCGAAAGTTATTATTTTTTATCATGATTCTAGATTTTGCAATAATTTTTGGACTACTTTGTTTGCTAATTTAGGAACAAAGATTGATTTTTCATCTGCATTTCATCTTGAAACAAATGGACAAACAAAAGCTACAAGTAGTACAATCTTGGATCTTTTACGTGCATACACAATTTCAAAACCACAAACATGGGATACACACTTGCATTTACTTCAGTTTGCATACAATAATACTCCACATATAGATATACGAAAAGCACCTTTTGAAATCATTTATGGATATAGATTGCCTACACCTATTACTTCATTGTCAAACAAAGTTATAGCTATACGAAAAGCACCTTTTGAAATCAGTTATGGATATAGATTGCCTACACCTATTACTTCATTGTCAAACAAAGTTAAAGAAGTAATAGGTTGAGCAAATCCAAGGTTAAAGTTAAAGCATTTACTTCATGGATTATAGCTATATGTTAAAGTTAAAGGAGGTTTGCTGATGATGGATTTTGTATTAGGCAATAATAACACTTGCATTTACTTCAGTTTGCATACAATAATACTCCACATATAGCTATACGAAAAGCACCTTTTGAAATCATTTATGGATATAGATTGCCTACACCTATTACTTCATTGTCAAACAAAGTTAAAGCTGCTGATGATATTGCCAATATGCATGCTACTATTTTTTTATGAAGTTAAAGATATGATTGCGAAAGCCCAACAATCATATACTAGATAAGCTAACAAGAAAAGAAAAGCTATGAATTTCACAGTTGATGATTATGTTTGGTCACACATTGAAAAGCGAAGACTACAAAGTGTTGAGAAACACCCTGTTGTAAAGTTAGCTCCTAGATTTTGACCTTTCAAATTCGTTCACAAAATCAATGACAATGCCTTTCAATTAGAACTACCCCAATACTAGAAAATCCACAATACTTTTCATATCAGTTTGTTATGACCTTTCAAAGGCCAATTACATGTACATCCTATCTATGAAAACCCTCATTTGTTAGAAGAAGAATCTGAAATCCTTGAATCCAAAATAATTTTAGACGCTAATTATATGACCACTAGAACTGGCTGTAGATATTCTAGATATTTGGTGAAATTTAAAAACCATCCTGTTGAAGAGGCCCAATGGATGCATGCTCGTGACCTAAGTGCTTACCCCTCACTATTGGATCCACATTGAGCTAATAGCAATTGAGAACAATTGCTATCCCACCCCAAGGGTATGATGCCAAGAGGCATATTCCACGGTGGATTCCATGAGACCACGGTGGATTTTGTAAGGTTTTGCGATGGATTTCGTAAAATTATATTTATTTGCCGGGGCTTGTACACAAGGTGGATTCCTTGTGCGAAAAGTTGATAGGGAGCATATCCTTTTCAAGTGTCACATTAATTTAATGTACAAGCGGGTGATTCCATAGCGAGTGATTTCGTAAAATACTTATTTAAATTAATGGTCATTTATGAGTTCAGAGTGCGCACTTGTATTAAATTAAGGTTAGAACAAAGTTTCAACCTATTTATTTATTTTGTAGCTGAAGACTACTAGGTATTTATTTTTGTCGATTTAATTTTATTATTTTCTAACAATTGTGAATGCTTCAGTTGATGTGTAGAGCAGGCAGTGATGGCGTTGGGAAGCACTGGGCGATAGTGTGTATTCAAGTTATTTATAAGAAATTATCATTTTTTATGGGTGTGCATCTTAGGCGTGGCAATTTTGACACGCTTATTTATTGAACCGCTTGACATATATTTATTATTTTGTATGTGCATGGACGCACGGTTTAAATATTCATTGTTGGACATTGTATTTGGGCACTGCCCGACTCTTAGGCCGCTCGACCGCTTTATTCTTTATTTGGACAAAAGCAAACACAAAAGCTAAAGCATGCTAATTGTAAAATTGGGCTATTTTTTAGCTTGGAGATGAGTAAAATATTAAATACATGCTTTTGTGGAGTGCTCACACAAGGCATGGGGGGAGATTGTACCCAATTGGTCTTTTTGCCTCATGTCGTGCAAGTCTATTCTCTTGAATTTTGAGCTTTAAAGTAGAGTTCTGTGTTCTTGGGGACCTTCCATCATTCGCTAAGTACGCATACGGCATCCGATTTGCACACCCGTAATATATTAGTTCTCATAGTAAGTCAAATAACTAGAAATTTATGAATTATACAATGCTTGCAAAGAAATACACCATGTTTGCAAGGAAGCCATAGCTAAGGTAGCTAGGCATGAAATAGTATTACCATGGAAGGCTGAGAATCATATATGTAAGCTGCAACATGAATACTCACCTCATGTCAAGGTGGGACATGATATGGACCCCATATCTTGGTGGCTAAGAGCATGCACCCTCTTAGTTGGTGGGAGGAAGGAACCTCAAAGCATGTATTGCTTGAAATGGCAAAAAGATTCCCCACAAGTTACATCTCCACCTTGTATACTTATCCCTAGCCTACTTTAGACTAAGGTGACTTATGCTTTATTATAGATGGACCTGTTAGGGATCTCACCCACCCACTTCCCACAAATGGTTTTCTTTAGTTTTCTAATTACCTATCACATTAAGTTATGGCATATAAAAGTAGCTTTGTTAATTAACCCATTTATCATAGGCTCCTTCAAGTAATTTTATGGCACAACACAAAGACAAAGAAAATAGTCTTTTGGAGAAACATATTTATTTATTATTTTGCAAAGTTATTTACAATGATTTTTCCCTTCTATCTATGTAGAAGATAAACCTTCATTCACAGAAAATCCCTTATGTCTACATAGAAGAAAAGAAACCCTCCAAGATTTTTGTCCCTTCACTAGTACCACGGACTGCCAGATCGTATCCTGATTCATGTGAGGGTCAAGCAGTTCCTAGGATTGATCGAGAGGTTTATGGGCAGCCAGAGTCCCCCCTAGCACTCCCGCCTCCTCATGCCTAATGGATTCCTCACCAAGCGACCTCTCATTGTCGGGGCCGGTCGTCCAAAGATCCTTGCAGTGGTACAAAACAATCCCCCTTAGAGCATAGTTCCATGTCTAACTGTGGGGGAGGCATAGCGCGATCTTTTCTCTTATTATCGTGATTATATATTTACAATTAGATCTAACTATTGTAAGCACAATCAATATTTCCTGTGCAACCATCAATGCGTGCACAAATAAAAAAGAAATAGTAGCAAGTGTTTTTAGCATAGAAAACAGACCCACCCAAATCTAGGATTTCTATTTTTAAGGTCCCACCTTATTCTTAGGGTTTCTCTTTTTAAGCTCCTGCCTTTTTCTTGGGGTTTCACTTCCTACTTGCCACTCTTTTTCGAGATCCACAAGTTATTTCACGAATTTGATTAATTATGAGAATTTTATTTTATCCTCATGAAAAATTTGATACTTTTTCCCTAAAAGATAATATGGGCATTTATGCCTATGGTAGGTAGTTCATGCGCTACCCTGCCCTAGCCCGCGTTAGTAGGATTTTAAATGCTTTTCCAAGTCTATTTAGACTTTAGAATTTGTATCGACAAATTATTATCAATGTGCAACAAGTCCTATAGACTTCTGATATTTATTTAATTTTCTAATACTTATTATTTTAGGGTTGTCAAGTATTTCATAGTTGTTTTTGCTTCAACATTCTTGATATTTTAGGTTAAGTTTTCTTGCTGATTCATACGTGGGTCAACTCATGATATTGACACTCTCGCTAATATAATCATTAATATCAACATTATGTGTGTTTTCAGTAAGAAAAAAAATCATTTTATTCTACTCATATTCTATGGTTTAATTGATGATGGCGAACCATTTGCCGAACTTTCAACGTTATCTAGAAATATCAATTTTCTTTTAGCTATGTCTTAAGTGCAATGATGATAGTTTTTCTGAAAATTTTATTCCAAGCAATGCAAAAATCATAAGTGTAATTTTTATTTTATCTTCCAGGCATCAAATTGTATTTTCATATATTTAATTTATGTGTGTCTGGTATATATTTTTCTATACAATTTTTTGTTGATTTAATGTATTGATTATTTTATGATATTATATAAATGATTTTCCATAAATTATTATAAAATTTATATACGTATGTTTATCATTAGCAAAATGAAATAGAGATAGTCACTTTCAAGGGAAAATTATAAAATATTCCCTTCTTTAATAACGTCTACTATTTTTTTGTTATTATGATCACATGCATCTTTAACTAAATAATAATAAATATTAGAACAACTTTTGCCACTGAATGGGGGAAATGACTAGAAGTATTTGTAGATGATATCTAAGTGCACACCAATTGGGCAGACCATCTCGAAAAACTACGAGCAATCTTTGAATAGTGTAGGCAATACGATCTTTCCCTAAACCCCTTGAAGTACCAATTTTGGGTAAAATACGAATGTATTCTAGGCCACATGATATCAAAGAACATCATTGTAACAAACTTCTTGAAAGTCAAAGTCATTACCTCAAATTGCCACCATTGACAAACTACAAGGGAGTTCAATCCTTCCTTGGTCACACAGGAGATTACCAATGGTTCATGCTAAAGTATGCACTAATCACTCAACCGCACTTCTATGCAAATTATTGATTGTTTTTTAATGGATTGAAGAACGTCAACGTGCCTATGAAATATTTCAATATTTCAATGTGCCTATGAAATATTGAAAAAGGCTTTAACCACAATACCAACTTTATGAGTCCCAAATTGGAACATAACTTTCCATGTTCATATTAAAGTTTGCAATGGGAGAAATGTTGTGCCAACTTGAAGAACATAAACTAGACTACCTAATGAGCTTTACCAATCATAGCTCATGGACACTAGAATTATTCTACCATTGAGAGATAAGGATTGATAATGGTGATTGCTATAAAGAAATTTTGGCACTATTTACTAGCGATGCCCTTTTCTTTCTCTGTGGACCACTATGCTCTATTGTATTTTGGTAACAAGCCATGCGCTACTAGTTGCATAGCCTAATGGTTGCTACTTCTTCTTGAATTTGAATTCTTAGTTGTAGTATGAAAAGAAAAATAACACTACATGGTTGATCATTTGTCCCAAGTACCCAATGGAGAGTTAGTAGAAAAAGGCATCGTGAATGACCTGTTCAATACACATTTGCTCAAAAATCTAAAGTAGGAGATCTCTTTAAAGTTGACCTCATATTCCATTGGGATAATAAAATTGAGATGTTGAAAAATGGAATACTTGAGCGACCAATAGAAAAATCTTGACTTCACCAACTCATAATCAAAGTGCAACCCTATCAAGCGATCACTAAACAATTGTATCGATTAGGCCAAGATGGTGTCTTGAGGTGTTGGACCTGTGAACATGAGATGCATGAAGTTTTGACTAAAGCATGCATAGGAATTGTAGGGATTCACTTTGATTAAGACTCCAAAACTTGCAAAATCTTGCAATCTCAACTATGGTGACCGATTTTATTCTGCGATGCTACAAGGTTCATGAAACACTATGATGAATGCTAATGCATGAAAGTTCCAGTTAGGAAGGACAAGGTGGAGCTAATACCAATGATTGCATAAAACCTTTTGAAAAGTGGGGATAGATTTTGTAGGCATATAGGTCATGTAACTCAATAATCTTAGGCTAGGTATTATTGTTGTTACTGATTACATGGACAAATGGGCTAAGTCTAGGGTCATCAGAAAGAATGATGCAAGAACAAAAACAAATTATTATGGGAGTAGGTGATCTCACAGTTTGGTTTTCCCATTGAGATTATGAGCGATCAAGGCATAGACTTCATTGATGAAGTGATTACACACTCATTGTCTAGATTCACGATCCCTCATGAAGAAACCTCCCCATACTACCCACAAAAAAATGGTCAAGCTAAAGCTATAAACAAAATACTAATTAATGTCATGACCAAAAGTGTATTTTCCTCTTGGAGCGATTGCGATTGGGGGCAACAAGTTGATGGTAGTGCGGTGGCCTTATTGAACTGGTCAAACCCCATTTTACTTGACTTTGTAATATTCCCGCCACAGCACTTCATATCAAGAAATGAATCCGGGCTTGAGGCATTTTAAAAATTACTTTATCTCATTTTAAAAATATTGTCTTGTTTTTTTGTTGCTCCACTGTTAAATTTTATCTCATTTAGACAAAATGTATACAAGTTACATGCATACTGAGCTTTCCTTTGTTTTTTTACTCCAAGAATCTCCGAGGGTGAAGAACAATGATTTATTAAGAACTCAACTTCTACAACATCTTTGGGATTTTGAACACTCAACTTCTTCTTCAACATCTTAGGGTTTCTCTGTAAACAAAGTTACAGGTATATTGTCTTGTTTTTTTGTTGCTCCACTGTTAAATTGTATCTCGTTTAGACAAAATGTATACAAGTTACATGCATACTGAGCTTTCCTTTGTTTTTTTACTCCAAGAATCTCCGAGGGTGAAGAACAATGATTTATTAAGAACTCAACTTCTACAACATCTTTGGGATTTTTTGCAGAGAAAGCCACAGGTATATTGCCATTTTTTACTACTGTTCCATGGTTAAATTTCAACGCATTTGGACAAAGCCTATATAAGTTATATGTATGTGTTGACCCAATATTTCTTTTGTTTTTGTACTACAGGAATCTGTCAGTGAAGGAACAATGGTCTTGCTATAAGTCAACTTCTTGTTCAACATATCTAGGGATCTTTGTGAAAGAAATTACAGGTACAATGTTTCTTTTTTAAATTGATCCATTTAAATTTAATTTCATTTGGAGATAACATTTGCAAATTATACACATGTTGATAGGTAACTTTTGTATTTGGTTGTTACAGATGTCTTCACGGAGGAAAAATATCAGTAGCATACTTGCAGTGGAGGTCTTCAACAGGAAAGATAATGGCGGTAATTGGATTTGTGATAAGTATTATAAGTTGGATTGGATTTTGATGCACCCAAGTACTCGAGGGAGTTTCAAGGTCAAGCGCAAGGATGTTGCAAACCCTAGCAAACATTGGAAAGGTAGAATTCTAGAGTTCAGAAAAGTGTTTAATGGCACAAGTGCAGTAACAGAAGTGTTGATTCAACATGTTTATACGCATAAACAAATCTCTGTACACGACGAGAACAACATTGCAAATTATAAACAAAACAGTAAGTTGTTAAATTTTATCATTGATTATTCTTTTGTATCAGAGTTGTTTTTAAAAGTCTTTGCAGTATTCTAATTCAGTCTTGTTTGATTGATAGCTCTATATCCATCAACTTTGCATGAATGGCAGAATGTGGAATGTTTAAGCGGCAAGATACATGTTTGGCATGAAGAGATAGGTTCTTTGATCTATGATAATACCTCTACAAGTCAACTTGCCACTCAAAATATCTTTTTTTATAATTCATTGTATGTGGTAGAAAGCCAGAGATTGCAGCATGTCCCATTGCCGCCACTGTCTAGTGGTGAATGGTTCATTGGTAGCTTGGAGTTGTCAGGAGCTTGCAAGTCGAAGATAAAATCTGACATCAATAGTGCTATGAAACCCACCACAGGCTCCAAAGATGTGCATCTTAATTGGTTTATTCCATTCTCATTGTTTGCACATTTGTTTGGTTCATGTGATGTTTTGAAGAAAACAAAGATTACTTATCAATGCAAGTGTCCTTCCGAGGAATGGATGAGTTAGCTATTGGGTGAGTCTTGGGAAGTCAAAAGAACACATTTTGATGAGACGATTGAGTGCAGGGTCAACCAATCTGATATTACATTCAGGTAAAACTTTTTTACTACTTTGCATACCTTGATTTAATTGACATAGATCTCGCTTAGATGAATTGTTATGTTAGTCGCATTGATCACTTACCATTATTTTTGTTTTTATTACAGGTATTTCATTGCTAGACAAACTCTGTGCGTTCGCTTTCAATATAGAAGATGGCGACTTTTGCGAGGGGAGTGGATCAGCTTGGATCAAGATATCCGAGATGACACACATACAGCGCTCGTAGATGTGGTAATCTTGTGGAGTGGTCATAATCCTTTCGTAGTCAGTGCAGAGAGTCATTGGCCCATTTATTTTCTGAGACAAGAAATCCAATTAATGTCTAGTGAGCCCCTCTACAACTTCTATTTCAAGTTAGATAATAGAAAAGTCAGGACTCGTAGTGAGCAATCCATGACATGTAAACAATGTGCTTCTCCACATATCCTTGAGATAGTGGAATCCTTGTAAAAAAACTTTATAAAGAGCGAATACATACCTTTTTTGAACTTCTGAGTACTTTAAATTTTAGTTTACTGTGATCCAAGCGTGCGATAATACATACTGTAATTACTCAATCATGCAGTTAAAAATCATAATTAAATTGCAGGTTAGAGGTCTATAATCTAGAGAATATTGTCTTTGCACAATGATATATTGTAGCGCATCTCTGCTGCTCGTTTATTACATTTTAATATTAAATTGGATCCAAAGGGAATTTCAAGGCCTTTTAGATTTATTTTCTTTAAAAAATTATATATTTTCTCTCGTTAGACTTGAATATACTCAGCGACCCAAACATATTCGAGGATATAATAATGTAGAACGAAGCGTTTGTCTGTATGAGTAATTTTAACAGTGACTTTAAAGTACTGAAATAAAGAAACTAAGGTAAGTGTTTTAATTTGAAACTTTAGAATTAATAACTTTATAAAGAACCTTTATTTAAAACCCTAGACACATAAAAGCTATAACTCCAAACTCATTTTCGCTTTCATTCTCCACTTCCCTACACTTGTGCTCTCATTCCTTCTCTCTTTGTATGCCATGGCTACCACTCCCGCCTTCGCCGCATGGATCAGTTCCACATGCTACGCGCACATAGGGGACCAGATATACCCTAGGTTTTGCGTGACCTTGAGTCTAGAGAGCTCGCTTTCCGCTGTAGACCCTGACTCTAGTATACTAGCATCGTTTTGTGATGCAGTGAACCCTCTCACTTGCTCTATTCCCGACTCCACTCTCAGGTGGGTTCCCATGGATTTTTTGTATAGTTTGTGTGCCGGATCCAGCCATGCAAAGGTGATAAGTCGAGCCCTGGTGCATGTGGGGCAACGTCTCCGCGCTAGAGCAGTGCCCACCTCGTCACAGGACCACGTCACGATGGATCTCATTGAGAGGGATGCCGCCTTTGCCATATATGTTATGTGCACTGAGGTGCAAGAGGACAGTGACGAGGACATCGACGCACCCTCTCGGCCACTATTAGAGTACTTTGAGAGGGAGCCTGAGGAGATCACTCTCGATCTGAGTGTTGAGGCAGCACAGAGCTTGGCCATTGTGCACCCACCTCCTTGCCCTGATGAGATGCCCACGAGCGAAGAGCCACCCCTCTCTTCTCTCCATGCTATCACCATCGAGGGGGTGGAATATCTACTCATGCAGGATGTGCTAGAGTTGTTGGAGCTTAGGGAAGAAGAACTATATTGTATCATGGTGCGTGATGCACCTAGTGATTTCATAGATTTTGATTTACAGGATGCCCCACCACATGTTGATGAGGTGGCTCGTTATGATGGCACGAGCATCGATGACATCTCTACCATTGTGAGCATCCAGGAGCAGATTGAGGATGCGGCGCCACAGTATCAGATCTCTGATGAGGAGTTCGAGCGGTTGCAGGAAAGCCTTTTTGGTCCTCGACCCGACTATGCAGTGCCTACCCAGGAGAGAGACGAGGGCAGCCCAGTGGCAGGAGCAGACCTGGATGCTCCATTACAGCGGCAGATAGATGATGCAGAGAAGGTAATGTTCTCAGTTTCATATGAAACTTAACCAGTAGGGCCTCTAGGGCATCGGGAGCACACACATGTGTTTTTGTCGGGATCGGGCCCCCAGATGTGCCCTGGCCGGAGGCTCGCGTCTGGGGGCCTGAATCTGCAGATTCAGGCGAGCCTCCGGCCAGGGCACATCTGGGGGCCCGATCCCGACAAAAACACATGTGTGTGCTCCCGATGCCCTAGAGGCCCTACTGGTTAAGTTTCATATGAATATGATTTATATATCTTCAGCACACTCCATGCATAGTGAGTCTGATACTGAACTTGTGTGTTGCAGGAGATTGTCTATATAGATGAGTTTTCATCTAGGCAGGGTGGCCGATCTGGTAGCCAAGGAAGGGTGCAAGACTCGGCATTGAAGGAGTATGTTGGGCAGCTTGTCAACGACATTATTGTATTTCATAAGACATGCTCCCCTGTTTTTGCAGAGAACTTCTTGAAGTTGAGGGCACTAACAAAGGCTGGGCCCTTCAAGACCATCCCAACCAACTCCAGCCTGGAGAAAGTAGTGTTGCTTCGACGTTCGAAGCTTCTCTACTTATTCACGAGTACTAGGTCTGGCCCACTTTTCTCCATGGTGGCCCGTGGCATGGTTGCCGGTGTTGAAGACCCCACTGTCATTAGACAGGAACTATTGGGGCAAAATGTATTGTTGCCTATGATCAAGAATAGCTCTGACCATGGGGAGCCTAGCTCCAAGAAGCCTAGGAGAGAATAGATGTACTTATTGCCTACTGATATCGCATTACTGATGTACTGCACTTTGTAATCTTCTCTTCAAGTAATGAAAACTGATGTTTGTTGGATTCGCGTGCAATGTAGTTTGTGATACGTGTCATTTACTGTTTTTTTTTACTTGAATGTTACATTTATTTATCGAATTTATACGTAACACGATTCGTACCCTAAATTTAATACACAGTGCTTTATCGAATTCGTGCGCAACATGTATTTGTTCGAACGCATGTAACGATAACTCAACGACGTAAATAAAATAAATATCAAGTGACTAAACAAAAATAAGACGCGCCAAAAACTTTGTATTTGTATTAATAACAATTTTACATGGGGTCCATTACAACCAAGGCTTTACAAAATGTCTTCAGAAGCTACATTCCATGTGCTTTTGAGTTTGTACACCTCTATCCTTGCTGACCTCCGCGAGGACTATCTTTCCATCGCCGAAAGAACCTGACTATCCGCAGATCCCTCTCGGTGATAGTGACCCTCCTTGCATGCACTGCTACATAGACTGAGTCTCCAAATAAGTCGATGAGGTAGGCTTCAGCAGCTTCTTGTAGTGTGAGGAGGGCCTGGGCAGTCCAGCGATCCGGTTGTTTCGCGCGTGATGTGTTTGGAAACTGGTTCCTGTTGTTCATGATCAGTATGCCCTCCATGATCTCCCGCACCAACTTCTGGAATGGAGCCTTCGGTATCAGGAGGTGAGTGGTCTTCTGGTAGTGGCAGATCTCGCAAAGAGCCACTGTGCCTGGCTTCCATCGACGCTTGCGATGCTGGCGTGGTGGTGGTGGTGGTGGAGCTGGAGGACGTGGCTGCCGTATGGAATTTCCAGGGGGTATCTTTGGGCCGCTTGCTTGGTGCGTACCATGTCTTCTAGGAGAGAGAACTCAGAACTCAAAAGTGAAATGTGTAAAATGAGGTGAAACTTTAAACTTATAGCCAAACTTTTCAAAAACCCTAAAATTTCAATTAATGAATCCACGCTTAGGAAAAATATCACCAGTGCTCCGATTCACATGAAATTTTACCTGTAGGCTCCTCAAGGACACATCAACCATCCAAAAAAATTTTGGCCCCAACAGAAGCCTCTGGGTCACCTGTCCGGAGGCTCGCGTCTGGGGCCCCAGATTCAGGGCCCCAGACGCGAGCCTCCGGACAGGTGACCCAGAGGCTTCTGTTGGGGCCAAATTTTTAATATAAATGAGTTTTTCTAATGCCCAGCATGAGGGTGAAGTTTCACCAGATTCCGATTTATAAATTTGACGGTTCAATCTTTTTTTGAAAATGCGTTAACTGCATTATACTGCACTGATAATGTATTGTCAACCTCACAACTGTAGATTAAATGTATTGATAATGAGTGTGTGCAACTGCAGATTAAATGTATTGTCAACCTCGCAATGCGAAACATTGGAAACTTAAAAATTGACAAAAAATAAATCATGGGTAAAATGGAATATCGCATCAGATATATTGTTGCCAAACCACTAAATATAGTAAGGATATAGTGCATCGGCCCATGTACAACTGATCACCGACGTGTACGTGGTTGCACATTGAATTTATCCTCAACAAAACTACTTACAAATTTGGAAACTTGAAAATTCACACAATGCGAAACATGGTCAAAATAGAATATCACATATTGGATTTAGCATTGCGAAACTATGAAATACACGGTAGATAGTGCATCGCACCAAGTACAACTAGAGCTAGGGAAAATTTAGCTCCATTTTGCAGGCCACTACTATCAAATACTTGAAGGTCTATTGGAAAGATAACCCAAAACTAAGATCCTTACAATCTACAACCAAACCTCAGCTAAAAACATAGATCCAATTACAAGGTAGCTTCTCAAAGCATATTGTTGACATTAAGATTAAATGCATCCTTGTTATTGCGGATCCTGCGAACAAGAATCAGATCTATGGGCTTAATAGTGATACATCGGGCATGAATGGCTAAAAGTTGACCATCACTCATTAGATCAATCAAGTAGCTTTCAACTACTTCTTGGAGAGCAAGCAAGGCTTGGCTTGACCATCGCCCCACATTCCTTGCCTGGTTCCTCGAAAAGAACTTGTGATGATGCCCTGACTGTAGATCTTGCAGTATTTCTCGCACCAACCTGGAGAATGGTGCCTTAGGAATAATCAAGTCGGCACTCTTCTGGAATTTCCTTATCTCGCGTAGCGCAGCTGTGCCTGGTCTCCATCTTCGCTTTTTATGTGTTGGAGGGCGTGTATTATGAGCTGGAGCAGTAGTGGGAGGTGGAGCAGCTGGAGCATGTGGACCACCATTTCTGGACAATGGGAAACCATCATTATCGACCATACTAGGGCCACCATTGTTGGCCACAGTAGCGCCACCATTATTGGCTGCAGTAGGGCCACCGTTATCGGTCACCAGGGGATCTTTGTCACTCACAGTACGCTCACTAGATTCGGAAGAGTGTTGAGCTCTTTCTCTCGCATGCGCCTTTTTGATAGGAAGCTTGGAACGTGCCATGGCTGTGATGATGAAGGATAGAAAGGTGGAGGGTAGAGTGGAGAGCAATGGGAAAAAATGAAAGGAGAGACGACTTAAATACGAAACTTTCAAACTTACTGTGGTGTAAATGAATTTTAAATTTATCATTTCATTTCATTTCTCCACCCCATCCCTACCTCTCTCTATCTCCTGACACCCCCTCATGCCCCCCCTCTCTCTCTAGGCCAATGAATGTTCCAATGTTTAGAATTTTCATATCTTTGTCTTAGGATTTCAAAATGGACTTTTCATAATTAAAAAACAAAGTTCGAAATCGACTTTGAAAAATATAGTGACAAACCTTTGAAATTTTAAAGAAAATTTATAAGACATCTCATGTTAGAGATATGAGTATTGATGTGTCATATCCTTGGGACTTGTGCTCTCTTGTGGACTCTAAATGCATCAAAATTATTATCTTTATCTAGCTCTCCATTTTTTGCCATCTCTCTCTTGGGTTGCCAACCATTCTACGTGCCGTTGTCTAGCTGTGCTGTTTTCATATCTTGCTTTTCTCACTTCATATATTGCCCTACTTATAGATTCTGCTTGAGATGTTTTGGACTTCTTTTCTTTTTCCTCGTATCGTATCTCTAGTCTCCTATACCACCATTGGAATAATTGCCTCATAGAATTGGAATCATTGATGCCACCTCCATGATCAGTTGCCTTTTGAAAAGCACAGCGAGCTTGCCAGTGAGATCTTTCCATGCCTTGAGTTGACCATATTGCCAAACTTCCTTGATCTGCAAAGTATGGACCATGTGCTTCAAGTATATGCTGCACAAGAAAAGAGATTAGAAACACAAAGTAATTCGAAATGATGATTTTTTTTTGCAATGGTGATAATACTGACCATGAAGTGTGTTATGCTATTTGTAGTCCATGCCTCCACCATGGACTTATGAAATTTAGCAGCTGTCTCTTTAAATGCATTGGCATCACCATCCATAAACCCCAACTTCTGTAAGAGAGCTGCTAATCTATCTAGGTGTATCCACACTTCTGCCTTCGCAATCCTCGTTCGTCCCCCATTGCTCCAATCTGAAACAGCAAGGTGCAACTTTTTCCATGCTTCGTACTTCTCTGGTTGTTTTACTAGTATATTGCCTTCCTCATCTCGAGGTGGAGATAAAAACTTCCTAGCCTTGGGTCCGCCAAAGCATGGTTTACAAGGAACATTTCCACTCTTCCCCAATTTTTTCTCGTCCTTTTTTATTTCTACTTGGCCTCCGTGCAATCCAACTTCAGAGAGGACTTGTTCTCCCTTCTTGCATGTAGCATCAGATTCTGACACGGGCTGCATCTTGTATGCAAAGCATATATATTCATATACTAGCTTCTCAATTATTCTAACCAAACAATGCAATGTGCAAAAGTGAACCCTTGTTAGTGGTATTTCCAAAATAGGGCACCAGTTTGGATCCACTGGAATTAGCATTCCATTTCTCATGACTTTCTGATCACGTGTCGGAGCACCCTGTTGTCCTGCCTTGGCAAGCCATTCTTTCTTTCCATCTTTCCCTTTCTTCCTAGTTTGCATGCAGTATGTGCACGGAAATTTTGCATTTGCTGCATTTGATAAACCAAACATACACTTCAATGTTTTTAAATCACCTGCAAGATGCCATTCAACTTGATAGTCCCCAAACCCCTCAACATGTAAAACTGCTCCATTATTTTGCTGTTGAATAACACTGGGTATATTAGTGAGGTTTAAAAAAACTTTAAGTACTTCATGGTCCTCCTTTGGTACTTCAAATGCTGCAAGCCACCATATTTCATTCTCCGATTGTACACTGAAGTATGAAGGATGTTTTTCATCGATGTTGGGATCCAATGCTCGATTCATAAGTGTTATACTCACACGCTCAAGTTTTTGCCCCTTGATAATCTCACTCTCATCAAGTTTGAGGACAAACTTAAGCTTGCCTCTACATTCTTCCATAGACATATTGTAAAACTTGACCATAGCAATCTGAACCCTACATATATCCAATACAAAGTTGTTGGATGCATTCAATACAAAGGCAACTTCTTTGGAACCATACTTCAATATGTGTGTGTATTCCAGATGCGTAGGCTCACCAATTAGTTCTAAAACTTTCTCATTTAGTTGTTTTCGAGCCTTCTTCACGTGAAATGGTTTTGGGAGAGGCATTACTCGCTTAGTATTGAAGACTTGCTTAAAACCTGTATCCAATTGTTGATAGAGCATACTATATGACTCAGAACTCATTCCCACCTTGTCACATAATCCCTGAGCATCTGTAGCAGTAAACAAGTTGCTTACATCCCTAAGACGTTCACTAGCAACACCATCCACAATGTCCCTGAATTTACGATTTTCCAATGCATTTTTTACCATATTCTTGCTAAGGACTTTGGCAATAGTATCATTCTCTGCATGAGGAAACATATTTCTCATTGTAGTAGATTGAGCATATATCCGTCTATGATATTGTCCACTTCCTTTGGCTTATTGGCCAATTGGTTTAACGGATTGGATGCGCCGACGTGCCTCTTTGGTTTTTAAAGTGGGCCCAATCTCCAAAGTTTTTGTGAGCTTCCTCTCTATGTTTTGATTCTCCTTCTCCAAGTCATTGACTTTAGACTGTAACTCCATATTCTGCACGTGTGTAGCATGCATAGCATCTTCAATGACAGACATTGCTTGTTGTAGGTTCTGGTTCTCTCTATCCTTCTCAGCCAATAATCTATCCTTTTCCATCAAAGACTGCATATTCCCTTGTAATCTTGTCTGCATATTTGTCAAGGTTTGATGAGCCCCTGCTATTCCTTGTGTGACAAGTCTGCATGTGTATCCATATAATCCTTCATTGCCTTCACAAGCAAACTTTACAAATGATGTAAGCCCTTCAAATTGTGGTGGCCTTCGAGTGAGTGGATCGGGTGGATAAATGCACCCATCAACCCAAAGGTCCACATTTTTTTTCCCTGCATTTCTTTCTTGTTGCATCCTGCATCTTATTGCATCATCTCTTTCCACAGTTCTTTTGAACATTGGTGCATATTCATCCTCCAATTGAAAGTGAATATCTCTCTTTCTCTTGGTACATCCTGCACCTGCATTCTGCAAAAAAAAAAGTATGCAAATGTTAACTTGGATTAACATTCAAATAGCAGAACTACACCCCTTTGATTCACTATATCTGTGTTTTTTTAAAAACCCAGTTGGTTCTTGTCTCTTTCTCTTGCTTTCAGTCTTGATAGACCCTAATCAGCCCCTAATCAGCCTGTAATCTTGGCTTTTAATCTACCTCTAATTAGCATCAAATCTTATCTTCTGTTCTATCCAAAATATTCTCTCTCTCTCTCTCTCTCTTTCTCTCTCTCTCTCTCTCTCTCAACAAAAATTCATCAAGGAAACCCTAAACACATTCATACTGAAGCTTGGCTAGTGGAAAACAATAACATCATCTTATCTTCTACCCTAATTTACTATCTGTCACTCTATCACTTATTTTCTTTGTTCATCTCACACAGTCCTCTCTGTCCCCCCCTTCTCCCCTCCTCTCTCTCTCTCTCTCTCCCCCTCTCTCTCTCGCTCTATGAATTGATGCTTAAGGACTGAACAACAACTGTGAAGAATAATAACATCACAAAGATTTAAAAAATAAAGATACCTCCATTATCACTGGATTGCTTGTAGTATAGACTGTTGAAGACGGAGATTTCTTACTGCATATTTCTGAAGAGGAAGATGGCTTGTAGCAGGGTAGAGTGTGTTGTAGATAGAGATTCTTTGATTTCAACAAATGGTATCAAAACTACTCCTCAATGCTGCTTCAGAAGAACTCGTATGCAAGAAACCATATTCTGGAGGGAAAGAGAAGAATGCACAAAATTTGGGACAAAACTAGAGCTTTCTGAGGGAATGAAAAAATGCCCAGAAATAGGTATATACTTGTCCAAAAAAGATGAAAATTTACAAGGAAACTCTTGAGTCAAAAAGGTGTCTCTGGGTAAAAAATAATCTTAAAATATGATGTGTACGTCATTTTATATCGTTTTTAAACTTCCGCCCTTTTAAGAAGCGAGAATGAGAATGATTGAAAAGTCATGAGGGCACTAAAGAGGGCATTAAAGAGTCATGAGGGCATTAAAGAATGATTGGTTGCGTTTTTAGAAAAAATAGAATTGTATTTTTTTAGTTATGAGGATTTTGAGAAAAAGTGACCTTATCCTGCAGTTTGGGAATAAAATAATATGTGAAATCTATTGAAAACACAAAAACGAGATTTTCTTGATTGTAGAAGATCTCTTTTTATAATATTATTTTGGAATCTCTTTTTAGAGAGAGAGAGGTGAGAGAAACCCCTTAAGGGGCAAAAAAGAGAGTCCATATTTCTCCTAATGATAGGATCTCCCAACATGCCCAAACGTTGGGGGCCACAGAGGTCTCCAACTCCATTCTAGACCTAGCAAGGGGTGTCCAAAGCTCCACCTGACCCGCAAGCTGTCTAGGAGCAAAACATCATTCCCGTGGTTGGCCTTTTCACCACTCAACCTTCGGTCCATGAATCGAGCAATGCCCTCTTCGGGTTAATTCGTGGTGTGATCGTGGAGGTGATCCACTTGTGCGATATATCCTTCCTTAACTAAATCCTTTAGAAATCTAGCACAACAAGGCATTTAGCCCTAATATCATTTTCTAGGAAAACATTCCTTTATCCCCATGGCAACTTGTCATCCCCTTGCCATGCATTTACCATAACTCACAAGCACTTGGAACAATCATCCAAAAAACAAACCAACAACCAATTGAATGTAAAAGCATTTAGGATGTTGTTCAATCAGCCAACAAAAAAACCAATTGTATTTTTCCCAAACGATGCAAGAATAGTCGCGATAAGATTTCCATCACATATCTGCTCTCCCCCTTGGGATCAAAGAGCAATTCTATGTAAAATTTACTTAACACTTGTATGCACAACTTTTAATGTCATTATTTTTACGATTATGCCATTCATAACCCTTGACCGATTCTTCCTTGTAATTTCTCTATCGACGAATAAGCCATATGCAACTAGGTGCAATTAACTTCCCTTGATACATGCACTTTGCAAGCTCCATCTTTCAAATATGTGAGATGAAATTTATCATTTTCGATGACCTTTACTCATGCATCATAGTATGGGCCCAACGTATCTTGTATGAGAATCAAAACAAGCATCTATCAATTTGGAAACATTACTTACGACCAGTATCGCAGTTGGATTGACAGTGATGCCTTCACCCGAAGCTTCGTTGCTGGTTGTAGGATTGCCATCCACACACGACATCCTTCACTTGGAGGCCATTGTCCGCAAGTAGATTCAAGAGATAAAGAAAGGAATGGATTTTGAGATGTAAGAATGTAAGCAAAGATGGCTTAGTTGCAAACCGATATAGAGGGAATTGAGCTGACTCTCTCTCTCTCTCTCTCTCTCTCTCTCTCTCTCTCTCTCTCTCTCTCTCTCTCTCTCTCTCTCTCTCTCTCTCTCTCTCTCTCTCTCTCTCTCTCTCTCTCTCAAAATCTCTTGGAGGGGTATCCTTCTCTCTACCTCTCTCTCGCAGCCTCTCGGGGCCTCCTTATGCTTCCCTTGTGCCTCCCATGCCTTATATTTATAGTGAATTAGGGAAGAATGGTTGGGCTGAGAAGAGGAGCTCTTTGTGGAGGGGGATCTTGAAAAAATTAGTGATTTGATGCTCAAATCATAAATTTGATGGTTCCATTGGCTCCAAAAGGGGGGTAAAACCGTAAGACACTTAGTTAGAAATCTTTCACATCACTCCTTTCTCTCCATGTTCGAAGTGCTGTCTACTGCCTGTAGACTACGATCACAATCCACACAATTTTGCAATCTCTCTCTTTATTTTCTTTCTTTTTATAAAATCTCTAAAACTAACTAAAGCATCACTTGTCTTTTCTTTAAATGACATCCAGTTCTAGAAATCTCCATATCTTTTTAGGATAATATCTCAAATATCTAAAATATACTAGTTTTGCCCAAAATCTAATATTTTTGGACCATCCAAACTATACACATTAATACTAGTGATTAATATGGCTCATAAGTCTTGTTCACATTGTAACTTCTGTGAAGGGTGGCTATGGTCCTTGTCAATTCAAGAAAAATATCGAATTTACGACTCTTTTTTTTAACATATATTTTTAATTAAATAAAAATCATTAATTATTAACGTTAGTTTTTACCTTAGTTTGTCTTTAGTTAGTAAACTTACTAACTTATTAATTGACTAACTAACTTTCAAACTAACCAACTAATTTTTAATTACGTGGAGACATTACACGGTTTCCCTATGCTTGCAATACTACATGGCTGAGGATGCTAACCTGGCTCATGTGTCCACAATTTCCTTTCCAATGGAATCTCCCATTGAGAAAATAGGAAGTACTACTTGCATTTTTGTTCCTACCTAGAAGATTTAAAGTTTTGCATGTTCCCAATCGTGTGACTTAGAGTTAGACTAGGTATGTGTGTATCAGCAATGTGGTCTTATGGGATTGGTGTCTATGACTGCATTTCTCCTTTGATCTTCTTTAACACATCCCATAGTGAAGGGCTTTTCTTCAATAACATCCCTAATGATAGGGATACTTGCATTGAGGTCAAAGTAGCTAGTAAGCTAGCATTTGGTTTCTCATGCGCATATCCATTGATGTCTTATTTCCAATGGTCATGATGTGGCTGATGTTGAGTTGTAGCCCTACTTGTATATAAAGGAGATGTATTAGACATGTGGTTTTCCTCTAGTCCCATGTAGGTAGGAGAAGTGGGTGGACTCCCTATCGACAAGTCATGCAACCCTTCTGCTTCTCACTTTATTGATAATGTCCAACTATCACTTGGGATTTGGGTATTCTTCCACTATTGGATCAACATCCTGGAGGTGTACCTGAGCATCTTGTATCATCTTTGGGATCTAGATATTCTCCAACTTTAGCACTCCCTCTCTTGTTCATTTTGGGAGCCACATTCTCAATCAAGAACTTGTTTCCCTTTTGTCAAGGTTGTTGCACTATTGGTCTTAAATATTAGTTTTGCTTTGATTCTCATTTTCCTTTTCTTTTTATTCTTTTTGCCCTATGGAAAAGGCATCTAAGTTGCTAGGTCTGGGCACTACAGTGCTGGTGTGTTTTGCTTGAGCTCTAGTAATGACATTTAAAGGGATTGATGTGGCATCCTTATCATATGTTTCAACACTAGAGAGTCCAAGTAGCATTAATGGTGTGATCACCTAGCTAGTGGAGGGTTTTGCCTAGGGAAATCACCATACATATGTGTGACACCACATTTTGAACACCTCAAATCCACTTTGTCTTTATTTGCTTGTTTTCTTTTTTAACATCTAAATGATACATGTTTTGGATAGCCACATGTCCCAACATGTCAGCAATTCTTGCAGTGGGTTTTCTCTCCCATGCCTCGACCCCATCTCCTACCTAAATCCATGATTGGAATTGACCCAAAAACATCAAGATAGGATATCTCTCTTCGTCATAAGTGACATACAAATTTACATATGGTTCCTTTTTTTTTTGTTCTTCCACAAAGCATATTGGAGTATTACTTAGTGGATGTGTGACTATAGGTCCTAGCAATTTAATTATTCCTATCGGCCCTAGGAGCTATGGGTCATTGGTTATTAGGTGCAAGGAGAGCAAACAAAGCTCCTCTTCCTCCATAGTTAAACTATCTATTCATTAGATAGTATTGTTGTGGGTAAGACTATTTTCTTGACTGATTGATCCACAAAGACTTAAGAGTGTAATCTACCGAAGTGGGATACATTCAAATTTTCCTATGTTCTTCAAACTCTTTCTCTCAAGGAAGGATTGACTTATATTGGAGTGCATCCTTGTATATCATTGTTAAAGTCCTTACTACAAAGCAGTTGTCTGTTTTGTTGACATTTAAATCCACAAGAAGTCTCCACTTCAATAGGTTATTGTGTATCGTTTGGGCCTTGATAGGCTCTTTCCCTTCATCCCCTAACAACACATGCAGAAAACAAACAAACCCATGAAAGTGCTCCATGATACAATACTTCTAATTGTGTATAGGGTACTCTAAATTTTCGTTCTTCATCCCCTTAGGAATCCTCAACATTTCCCTATTGAACCTTTTTCTCAAGGGATTTTTCAAGAAGATAACATTCATACGAACATACCAAAGGCCTTCAATATGAACCTATCCAATAGAGGTCCACTCCACAAAAGTGGCCTCTTGCTCCTCGAAGTAGACTCATGAGACCCTAATCCATTTCTCCCCAGAGGCATGAGGGAAAACACTTGGGACACATGTGGTAGCAAATATTCTTGTCCCACTCGAGAAATGAAATTCGAAAGCATACCTTCACTCCTCCTAGTCTCTTATGAAGGAGCATTAAGAGCGTGCCTTCAATCCTCGCATGCTCTTGTGGAGGACTGTTATGTGCCTTCACATCCATCTAGAAACACAGAACTATATAAGAAGTTTCACTCAACATTGGGCTCAAAGGTGGACCTACACAATGTGGAGGGGGCAGGAGGGAGTCCAAAATCTCAAGGCCTCACCCTCACATTTTATGGATCCCTAAGGGGGAGAGGGTCCAAAATTTTGAGGTCCCCCCTCCCCTTGCATGCATTCTAGGGATAACCTTTTGAAGAGCCACACAACACGAGGAGGGGGGAGGTCAGCCACACAATGGGAAAGGGGGGGACTCCCAATTTTTGAAGGGCACCCCCTCACAATGTGTAGGCCTATACCCCCTACAATAAGAATTAATAAAAAATGAAATAGAACAAGAGCCACATCTTAGGAGAGAAGGACCTTCAATCGTGAGAGGGAGAGAGTGTGTGGGGGGAGGAGCACATACCACAAGCCAGGGAGAGAGAGAAAGATGGAGGAGGGAAAGTGGAATAATAAAGAGAGAGAGAGATACACACACAAAGAGAGAGAGAGAGAGAGAGAGAGAGAGAGAGAGAGAGAGAGAGAGAGAGAGAGAGAGAGAGAGAGAGAGAGAGAGAATGAGAAAGAGTGGAATGATAGAGAGAGGCAAAGGGAGAACTTGTGAAAATAGAAAGCAAATCTATCATTAGCTTTGGCCTTTATAGCATTAGGTATTGCACATGTGGCAAGTGCATGCATAATCATATCTCTATATGCACCATTTATCCTCACATGTGTGGGTACACATTTGTGCTAATGTGGCATAGAGTGACATCAATATATACATTTTTCTTATATAGCTCAAATTTGATCAAAGCTCCATAGCCTTCTCATGTAAGATATTCTTAGTGCTTTTCCACAGTAAGTCTCTCCCATCAGCAAAGCCCGTACAACATGATAACAACCATAATAGCTCAAGAAGCACCCTCCCATCATGTTGTATCAGCCCAGGCCCTACACAAGTCTAGGAGAGGTATTTCAATATCTTGGATGTCCCCCCTTCCCCCTTGTGTTGTCTGGGCCCAATCATCCCCCCCAAAGATTTGCACACTGCAAGGGGTGTCCCAAAATCTCTATTTTCCCTCACTTTTTGCAAGTCCCTACAAAACGTGCATTGTGGGGAGGGGGAGGGAAGAGGGGGATTTGGAGGGTTTTCCAAAATCTTGAGACCTCCCCGGGGGACCTTTCAATACATAATGAGAGGGAGGCCTCAAGATTTTAGAGTTCCCCCTTGCATTGTGTGGGTAGCCCACCACGTGAGATCCACACAATGTGAGTTGTGGGGGGGGAGGGGTGTCATGATTTTGAAAACCCCCCCCCCCCCCCTGCATTGTGCAGTTTTTTCCTCTTTTGTCTAATTTTTTTCCCTTTCCATCATTTGAAATTTTAATACTATCTTTGTAATTTTTCATAGAGACGGCAAGGACTATGTAGACCATAAGACTAGTATGATCGAGAGACCCTCACCTTGAATGGCAGGGATCGATCTTTGGGTAGAGTGTGTAGAAGGATCTAGTTTTGGGAAGAGTGTGTCTAACATTGTAGGCCACAGCTCAGTGGAAGTGGTACCAGCAACACAACTCCATCCTAAAGGAGTTAAAGAGGATTATGGACTACCATGAGTCTATTATCCCTAAGCTCCCATTCACTAGGGCTATGAAAAGAGTGTAAAACAAGTAATCTAGCATTCCACTAGCATTCCTCAACATTGGATTGCCTGCATAAAGTTGCATAAGACTTTAGAGTCAAATTCTTCTAGGATGTATACATTTTGGCAACTTTCGTACACAGTGTGTACATAGAGCCACAATTATGCCAAGGGACTTCACATGCCTCAGGATTCTCAGATTCAGATATGACAATTTTTTGAGCCTAAATGGTAGAAAAATGAAGGGAATATTGGAGTTTCCTCCCCTTCAAAAGAGCAAGAAGGTGAATTTGACTGATGTCACAAAAGAGCCCTTGCATTCCTACAAAACATGGCTAAATGCTCAGAGGGTAACCCAAGAAGAAAGGAAGATGCATGAGATAGAGACTAAAGATATTAATGAAATCCATGTTAGCATGCATGAGGATAACTCTGAAACCCTAAAGATACTTGGCCCATGCTTTAATGTTGTGATATCTCTAAGAAGGCCACACTAGCAGTAGCAAAAGCTAAGTGCCTTTCACTTTAGTGAGGAGGATATTATAGTCCTTATAAACCTTCATAAGGAGGTCGAGGAGCATAAGCACATGGCTTGAAACTTACTGTTACAACTTAATTTGTGTAAATCTTCCTTTTGATCAACAAGATAAGGTTTTCATCATAGAACCTCTCCTATCTATATTGTTGATCTAGGAGAGAACATCCCTTACAAATGTGTGCCCATGGTACAAAGATTGTAATTTGAATCTTGTATTGTATCTTATGATGACATACAATGAAAGTTAAGGAACTCTTTGGCATGTTTCTTCTTAGATATATCAAATCTATTTTTTGATCATTTTGGTCCTCCTTGTCTTGTATATCTCACCGAATCCTAGTAGGATTCAACATTTCCACAAGGAGATGTTTTCTTATCAATTCAACATATGTCTACTATCATAGTGTGAAGAAGTAAGGTCCTTAAGCCTATGAGAGGAAGAGGGAGAGAGAGAGAGGAGAAGAAAGAAAGAAATGTACTAACATTGTTTTCCTCTATCTAAATAGATCTATTAAAGAACTTATCAAAGGCTTTGAGGTTGTCATTCAAGTCCATGAAATGCTAGAGGATACACAAATTATCAATTGTAGGTTGCAAGAGTAGGGTGAAGGCAACACCTGCAAGTGAAGGGTTTGTTACAATGCCAAATTGCTCCTAGAGCATCTATTAGGGCTACAAACAAGTGATATAAGTTTGATTTTTCTTGAAATAACCCAAAACAATATTAATGACTTTATACATAGCCTCAGTCTGTACAATTTTATCCAGGGTGATCACTTAGCAAATTATACAAATGATAACATTGTTTTATTTAGAGTAGAGATAGTTGAAAATCTTATCAATTGCATTGGCAATAGAATTGAAATTTTTTTGTATTACTTTTTATTCTTTTTACAACTATTGCATATGTATTTTTATCAAATAGATTGTGCAAGAGGAAAACTTATTTTGTGAGAATGTTCTACATAAATCCTTTCTCTCTTTTCTCTAGGGCGCTTACACATAAGGTTCACCATGATTAACATTACTAGAAAATAAAAAAGGCACATATCTTAGATAATCTACTATAGTTTGGGATAACATGGTCTATTTACCTTGTAAACCATTGCACTTAAACTAATAAGCAACATGGATATTTAGTTCCTTGTTTGGTAGGTACATTTGAACTTGACATAAAGAGACATTTTTTATTACACTGAGCATTGTTAAGATCTCATCCTCTAACAAAACCTCTAACATCATCATAGGATTATCAGTCTCATCATGTAAATCATAATCAATTGCTATAATATTTCCCTCCACATAATGCCATTGAAGGGAGTGAGCCTGAAGTGAAAGCATGCGAGCGGAAGCAAGAGCTATGGTGAGAGAGAGAGAGAGAGAGAGAGAGAGAGAGAGAGAGAGAGAGAGAGAGAGAGAGAGAGAGAGAAGAGATGGGAACTCCAACAGCCAGAATGTGTGATGGACCTATCTTTAATTCAAATATCATTTTAAAAAATAGAGAATGAAGTGATAATGACGAGCACTTGTTATCTATAGTGTATGAGTATGTGGGTATTATCAGTGTAGTAATACACAAGCAAAAAAAGTGACTAAGTATAAATGTGCATAAGTACAATAGGATGAGAAAAGATGCCATCTCATCCAATGCCCACCATCAACTTCCTAAGGAAAAACACTCTATTGAGAGACTTTTTGGGAGAAAATTTACAAGATTTTAGTCAGTTGAGATCTTGACAAGGTCAATAGACATGTCCTCAATGACCTCTCTGATGAAGTGGTAACACATCTCAATGTGTTTCGTCTTCGCATGGAAGCTAACTAGATAGCACTCATACAATCTGAATGCAATGTAGGAACCACATTATATTAATACCAAGTTCTACCACCAAACAACCTAACCACAGAGCCTCCTTGAAAGCCTCAATGGTAGATGCACCATACTCGGCCTCAGTAGTAGAGAGGGTTTTGCACTTCTACACCTTGGATATCGAAGAAATAGCACATCCAACATAGCCAGAGGTAGACTTGCTATTGTCTACATGTCCTACATAGTCAAAGTTAGTGTATCATATGACTCCATCTTGGCCACCATAACATATGCACATAGCTTTTATGCCCTTTAGATACCTCATGATACCCTTGACGACATTACAATGCCATCTACTAGTTGTAGCCATATAGCATACCACAACTGTTGAGATATTTACAATCACACCTACTTCAGTCCCTTTGTAAGGAGCAGTGAGGGCTCAGGACCAGAATCACATATGCATAGTAGGAGAAATTACTACCACTCAATTCCTATAAAGCATTTGTAGTGGGAGCTCACGCTCAACTGCCAAGACCCATAGACTGCTTTTTGTTTCAAGTGTTTCAAGCGAGCTCTCATGGCTATCTCTCACCTAGCCGACGCACCGTCGATCCTCTCGGGTGTAGTGAGCTTACCTTGATGCCAAAATGAGTTGCCTCCTCTCTTGTGCACACCAGTAGCTCCACGATCCTAGATGCTAGCTCAAGCATCCTCAAGCCTCCTCCATCTCCAAGCTCCATCCACCATAGTCACGCGCGCGAGAAAAGAGAAGATAAGAGAAGAGAGAATAAGAGAGAAGAGGAGATGGTGAAGAGCTTCACCCTCTTGATCCCTCACTCCCACACACTCACTCACTCCCTCACGCTCTCACACTCCCTCTCTCAAGAGCACACACACAAGCAAGGTAAAGAGAGTAAGAGAAAAAGAGAGGACTCTTGTTAGCCACACACCAAAGAATGAGCTTCCATTTACTTTTTGAACTTTATATACAAGCCCTAAAATCCCATGGGAACCCATCCCTTTTTACATGACCAGCCATTGTGGCAAGGTCCCTTTTTCTAATTCCCTCTTCTTGCTTCATGCCCTAGGCATATACCCATCTATTCTTTTACAAATGCCACATGAGGGAGTCTAGTGCTCTTTTACAAGAGTGTTTAGAGTTTTTTGAGGAACCTTTCATTTAAAATTGCGCTTTTTGCCTCAGGTTAGCTTTAGGGGCCGCCTCTATGCCTTTTCTCTTCTTTCATCATTTTTTTAATTTTTTCTTCATTTTTTTACCATCTCAATTTGAGGTTAACATTACCCCCTCCAAGATGGGTGCCAGTCAAATGGCACTTCTAGCTATTTGTTGGGAAAGGGTAGGCAGTTGGTCAAGTGATGGTAGGGCCACATGTGGACTCAAATGCTTTGGAATCTTTGGTAATGATGGTTGATGGAGAAGCCAACCAGATGTCAAGTGGATGATGGGGCCTTCGAAGTTGGTGGTTTGTCAAATTTTGTAGTACCTGAAAGGAGAAGGTACAGTGCTCTATCTAAGGGGAGTGTCTACCTTACTATGTGGCGCATTGTGCTCGTGCTGGTGGAATGGCGAGCTGGGTCTAACCACAAGCAAGCCTGAGTGATGTCCCACACTTGAGGACCCCATTCGTGTTGTAGGGAGGTGCGGTGTGTGTAGCATAGGGTGACAAGTCTAACCATAGGTGAGTATTACGTCCCTAGGTATGTCCTGCCCTTGATGTGCCTTAAGCATGAAGTGGGGGGTCAAAAAGGGGCTAGGGGATTAGGAGTGGAGCCAGCCGACTAAAGCCACCGGACACGCCTAACGTGAGGACCCCTAGATGCAGTGATCGTGTCTTGTGTGGTCCTAGTTGTGTCTTCATGTGAGTCTTTCTTTTGTCTTTTTCTTTTTGTGATGTGTTTTCTTGCCTTCCTTTCTTTCCTTTATTTTTCTTTTTCTCTTTTTTTAAAATTTTTTATTAAGCCAGGATGACACCCAATTTCTAACTTTCATCGTCATAGTGAGGTGGAGAAGGGGGCTACATAGATTTGCTCAAAAACTGCCAGCTTGCATGTATCCCTTGAGATTCATGCGAACATGGAGTGAAGTGGTGGAGAGGAAGGGGTGGTTACATCGAGTGAACTGGCTATTGTTCATATCTTCAAGAAGAGCTAGGAAAAAAGAAGGTAGAAGGCTAGCTCTCATCATCAAGCGCGTAATGGTGCAGCTATCGATGGCATTAGGATGAAAAAAGAGGGGTGGGAGGCCACGTTCTTGTGGGGTAGGGTCCTACTTAAGTAAGAGTTTAAGAAGCCTAAGGTAGTTACAGGTGGTTATGAAGGCTGGATCGGGTCAAGAGGAAAATTCGATGAGGAAGTGAGTCATGGAAACGTCTAGGCTTTCAAAGGTGAAGGTGAGAGATTGTTCAAAAGAGACACAGTTAGGATTATAGATAATGGGGAAGTCATAGCGTCTATGGAGGGTAGCGTGAAAATCCACTCCTACCCTACGAGGGTATGCCATAAATGTAGGGTTGTTCCTCTTGTAGGGTAAGGTGTTGCAAAAGGCCATCCAGGTGAACATGCTAATGTCGCACATCCATCTCCTCCTCATGGGTTGGCAGTTATAGCCTTGTACAGAATGTGGCACTTCAAAGACCTTATTCTGCAAAAATTTTGCCTCTTTGGTCCCCAGAGAGTGGGATTCTTTTCTCTCTCTTCCATCCATTGCTGGCCTAGTCGACTTCTTCCAATCGCAATCACTTCCTCCACTACTTTAAGTGGCATGACTCTCCTCAGGCTGTTGGGTAGAAGGAAGCTAAAGGAGAAGGGTTTTTTGTCCCTTTCGTGTCACTCCCAAACTATTAATTCAGCGTGGAAACCTGCTGGGAGGTCATCTGGGCATGGTGGTAGGGGTGTGGATGGTTGCACGATTGGCTTGGCTCTCATTTGTTTCCTAGTTTCTTCCACCAGTTTCTTTCTCCTTTCCCTGAGGGCGACTTGTCTTTGCACAGATGTGGCAATTGATGGCTACTCTTGGGAATGTGGCGAGGGGGGTTGTGGGATCACCTCTTCTTTAAATCTACCCATATCAAATTGGAGTTTAGCTTCATTCCTATGTCAGTCTGCTTGCTGTGTTTCCTCTTCAAAACCTAGTGCATCAACCTCCTGGGGGTTAGGTCGGCCATCAATAAGTACTTTCATTGATCATCAAGGTTTAGCCCCACGACATGGGGTTGGGGTGGCATGTGCAATCCTGCTTGCAAGGCCCTGTGGGCTATGCTTAGTTTCTTCTTTGCCACCTCGAGGGACTCCCCTTCCTCTGAGTGGGTGGTATCCATTAGTGTATTCAAGAAGGCTTTCTGTTGAGTGTTGAAGGCTACTTGGGCAACCTCTACTCTGCTCTTTGCGAGGATTTTCTCTTTTTCCACGAGAGCTAGGTGATACACCAAGGTCTTCATCCTCTGTTCATTTTGTCCTGCCCATTCTTTAGCTCTCTTCTTCATTTCCTCCATGCCTTCCCCCTACCTTTGCACCAGATCTATGAGTCTTTGCTCCTGGCCTTTCAATTCTTTGCTCATTCTCTCCTGCTCTTTTCTTTCTAAGTTCAACTTCTCAATCATGGTCTCCATCTCCTTGTGATGTTGTTCTTCCTCTTGCTTCCTTTCCTCTTCTTTGGCGACAAACTCCTCCATGCCTCATTCGATCTGATCAGTCTTTGCGGTTAACTCTTCATGTTGCATGATCAAGAGTTTATACTCCCTCTACATTTTTACCAACTCTTTATTCTCATCTTCCAGCCGCTGCCTCCAGCTTTCCTCCCTGTCATCCTTAGCCTTTAGCTCCTATTTGTTGCATGGCTATCTGTTACTAACTCTTTTTCTGCAGCTAACTCGGCCACAGGTATCTTCCTCTCCTCTTTAGCTTTCTCTAGTTGAGAGAGAAATTTAGCAATGTATTCGTCATAGTTAGCTAGTGGCGTCATCATCCTGCGGATCGGAGTGGTTGAGGCCTCCACTTTCTAGCATTTTGGATCTTGTCTAGATTTGGCATCTGTGGCCAGCCTCTTTTGCCCCGTGGTCATGGTTTCCATGCTCTTCCCTTGGGATAATTTTTTATTGATGAAATATTGCATCCATGCCACAAATTTTGAGACGTCGGCACTAGTGGGGATGCTTAGGGTGAGGGTGGCTGCTTTGGTGGTAGGCACTAAGAGGGTTGGGATAGGATAAAAGGGGGCTTTACCCTTGCCTTCAGTGATGGCTAGAGGTATAATCTCTGGAACCTGAGTGCTTGATCCTGGACCCTCCTCCCTCGGCAGGGGCTCAGAGCTCCTAGGTCATCTGCCTTGCTTTGTTGCTCTATAGATCGACGTGTGGCTTCGGCCATGTCTTCCTCCTCCTTCCTTCTCAGCTCCTCCTCTTCCTCAGCAGCCCTTCTCTCCCTCTCTTTTGTTGCTTTCCTAGATTCTTCCTCCAATTTATCTTGCTTCTTCTTTTTCTTTCTTCTTCCTTACTTTGGCCTCCCGTTTTGACACCTTCTTGGCTTTCTTGGCTTCTTCCTTCGACTTTTCTGCTTCCTGTTTCTTCTTCTTCTCCCTCTCTTCCGCCTTTTTGAGGGATTTCCTTTTTGTCCTCTCTAAGTCCTCCTTCTCCTTTTTTCAACCTTTGTCCTGCTTCTTCTTTTGTGTCATCCTCTTCTTAGGTTTCTTTGCTTGCCTTTTGCTTGACTATTCCTTCTATTCTCCCCCTTCTTCGTCACTTTCGGTCCTGTTGCTAGACAACTCTTGGTCCTGGTGAGGGGGTGATATGTTGGGTGTTTCTCCTTCTCCTTCCTCTGCATCCTATGCCTCTTTTACTGCCCCTTGGATGAGGGTAGTGAAAACACATCCATAGCCAATGAAAGAGACTTTGGACGAGGCTTTCTTCCTCCCAGTGCTTTTGGAGGCTAAGGACTCCCTGCCTACTAGCTTGCTCCCCAAGGCTAGTGCTTTTGCTGCGCCTGGTCTCTATGGTCTTATGCACATAGCCATGTTGAGATGGCAAGCTCAACACGTGAGGACATTGATGATGGACCACCTAGCTAGATGGGTCCACACATCTACACCTAGCATGTTGGTGGTCATTATGATACTCACATGGCCACTGACTTATCACACTTATTATATTTAGTTTGTTACATCTACCTACAGTTGGCAAAGACATAGCGCCAGTCGATTAGTGTAGTCGGTTATGCACTGTTTGACTTAGTAGGCCGCTTTCCTTTATGTTGTATCTTATCTATACTTTGTGTACATTGTATAGTTTGTGGAAGAAGAAGAAAAAACAAGCAAGAAAACGTTTTGGTATCCATCTCTCTTCTTGTGTTCTTGAGTGAGCTTCCTCTTGTGTATACAATGTGTGTTTGGCACCGCAGCTCAAGCAAGTCCCCCCACCATGCGATTCTTGACAAGCCATTCCAGTCAACCTCATCCAAGGTGCAAGCTGCTACATTCTCTAGCATAGGCACGTTGATCCGATGCATGAGGTAATTGTAGCACTGACTGGAGAACAATGAGTGTACCAGTGTTACCTGCATGCGAGCTTCAGCATCAGGGATATCCTAGATGCTGATGTTGTCGTTGGTCAACACCTCTTCCCTCTTCATCTTAAACATGGCATAGACATCTCTTTTCTACTTCTTCTCCACCTTAGGCTCTAACCCTAGTGCCTTCTCCACCAAGACTGGGTTCAAGGGTACCTGTACATGTTTGCCCTTCTCCCTTCTTCCCACTATTACAATTCCACAAGATGCAATCCATGCACTAGGAGTCTAATCAAGTTAGGATACTTGTTCACATAACTTATGTTAGGAACGCTAGTAGCAATGATATGGAAAAAACTCTCCATTTTTACATATAATATGATAAGTTGCATGATATTCTCTTTGTATAACATTTTTTTTTCTCCATGAAAAGTGGCTGAAATAGAAAGGCCATTCTTTACAGAGTCACTAGGTATGGTGAGATGGTGCAACCTCTCAGTTCAAAGCTCGAAGATCTTTCTATTTTGTGGCTAGGTATTGCCACTTGATAGGTTTGTAGATGATGCACAACTTATTGGCATCAAGACATGGAAAAGGGGAGCATGATGGACTTGGGGAAGTCATAAAGAGAACCCTCACTCATAGGGAGCATAGATGCAATACGCATAGAGTTTTTTTTACTAGTTTCATTGCCAACAAGTGGCACCTACATGAGGGGATGAGTGCTTTCAATGGTTCTCCCTTGTGCGCATGTTGATAGGATGAGTGCCTTAAATGGTTCTCTGTTAATATGAGACATGTTCTTAAGAGCGAATCTTGGGTGAAATTGGGTGGAAGGTTGATGGGGACACCTATCTTTTTCGGGCATGACACTTGCAAGTGTGAATATGAGTGAAGTTATATGTGGATGATGCCATAATATTCATATCATAAGAAGTAACATCTACATGATTTGATTACTTTATGAAATTCTAATAATTAATTGATTTATTAAGGCTAGCTGCATTTATTTTGTTAATTATTTTTCTAATATGATTGTTTGATAGTTGATGTGTAGAGCAAGATGAATTGGATATTTGCGACAAGCATAATTTATTCCAAATACTTCTTCATTAAATTATTTAAATAAGATGCATCTCCGTTTATTATAAGGCATGCATACATCCTCTTTGTAAATATTTGTTGATGTTTGAGACATTAGGAGATATATTGTATATATTTTAAAAATATTTTATTGCTCTCAGGAGTTGTGGATTGTACAACTAATTGTAACCATTGATTCAATTAACTCAAACTCTTTTGTGAAAAGAGTGATTGTTTTGTAAAGGGCCTATCTTTGGGCAAAGTAAGATTCACTTTAGTATTACAAATATGGCATGAAGGAGATGCCTGCTCCATGTTCAAGGAAAAATTGTACCCAATAGTGTGTCGCTCAAATTTACTTTACTCTTCTTTTTGTCTATTTTGAGTTTTATGAGTCATGCTATCAATTTTTATAAGAAAAGAGAGTAAGGGAGATCTTCTTTGGTTTGCTACATGCAAGTCTTGCATCCGATCTACACAATAGTGATATCAAAGCTCAGCTTACATTTTGGGCTTCCTATCACCTATCGTCTTGTACAAAGTTAAGCTCTCTGGAGCAATCAGGCTCTACAGTAGCTCAAACCAGCTTCAAAACCCCAAACCCCTCTATCTCTACTCAAAAAATTTGTAGTTTAGGCCAAGATTGAAAAATTTAACCCCACATTCAAGAATTTGTGATGAGTGGAAGGTTTAGACAAGTTTAATTAGTTTTAATATTAAGCTTGATTAAGCTTTAAGAAGCTTAAAAGCTTCAACTTGAATTTCATGGGGGAGGGGACCTTTTTTATTGCCGTCTGCAAATCAATGACATATTTTGGTCCTAAAAAGTAAAGTTTTAATTGCACTAAGACTAGAAGCTTTAATTACTCCCTTCCAACTTAACCAACTTCAAGTTTTTTTACTCCAAGTCACATGTGCATACTATTCAGATCAACTTAAATCATCTTTGACTTCTAGCTTCTACAAGGTGATTCCTACGTGGTCACTTTGAGGGTGCAAAACCTCATCAAAATATCATAAAAATTGTTATCTTTCTTGCATATTCTATCTTCTCATTTTTCCAAGGAGCCACTCTTTATTTTGGTGCTTATAGACCAAAAATTTTATTACTTGCGAAGCGTCTTTTAATTTCAAGGCAGCTCTATTGATCAGATATCTTCATGAAGCTATCTGCAATCATCATGTCTCGTGAAGGACCATCCGATACTGCAAAATTTGATTTCACATCACCACTTCATGAACCAACCATGGAACAATGCATGGATTTATTGGCCATGCAACTAGAAGAAGATTGTCAATATCAAACCCAAATGAAGCAAGAGCTACGATCTCTCAAGTGTCTGTCCTCTCAAATTTCCACCAACAATGACGCTATGG
Source organism: Lygodium microphyllum (assembly GCF_053477565.2). Taxonomy (NCBI): domain Eukaryota; kingdom Viridiplantae; phylum Streptophyta; class Polypodiopsida; order Schizaeales; family Lygodiaceae; genus Lygodium; species Lygodium microphyllum. The sequence goes on along the minus strand of NC_141156.1, from coordinate 30,257,082 downwards.
TCCATACCGCCAATGCTATCCCTGAAGCACAATCCAATTGCAAGGAGGTAAAGATAAGAAAACATACCTTTAAATTTAATACTTATGATGATATTAAAGATGGTCGTAAGATTCTCTCTTGGCTAAGTCAATTTGACTCATATTTTGGAAAAATATACTAAAAATGATAAAATCAAGTGTGCTTCTCATTATTTTATCGACAAAGTTTCTTTATGGTGGGATGTCACAGGTAAGAGCACCAATCATCCTCTTACGTGAAAAGCATTCCGAAAGAAGGTTCTTACTAATTTTCTTCATGCCCAATTCGAAATTTGTGTGCAATAACAATGGTATATCTTTATGCAACGAGAACGAGGGACCATTTCTTAGTACACCAAAAGATTCTAGAATACTTTGCTACGACTTCAAATGGTTGAGCCTATAGAGCTTAATCGACTCTTAAAAGGAATCTAATACTATAGTCCAACCTTTTTCCATTTTTGCTAAGGTCAACATGTTTAAATCTAATACATTGGACGAGGCTATCTCTTTGGCACATGGCTTCAAAAAGAAACAAACTAAAGATTGGCAACAACTTTCAGCTTCCACAGTAAATAATATGGATAACAACAGTTCTCATTTTAATTCTTTTCGTTCTTCCAACTTTCAATTTGGAAATAATTGTTCTAATTTCCAACCTAGGATAAGAAATCTTGATAATAATGCAAACTAGTCTAATCTCAAGATTTCTCCTCTACCTATTACTAAGCCATTTGAACCTAAAAATGTTAATCTAAGTGTCTCAAATACCAATTCTAAGAATGTAATTTGTTACAAATGTAATCACTTTGGCCATATTGTGAGTCATTGTCCTACGGGAAATACTTGTGATGATTGAAAAAATCCCACTACATACTTAATTTATCTTGGAGCCGATGACGTAACTGAAGATCTTGAAGCAATGTTGCCTTATTTTGATGAAGCTACACACTTAAATCATCTTGGAGCTAATGAAATAACTAAAGATCTTGAAGCAATGCTGCTTGATTTTGATGAAGTTACGCTTATGGGAGAAAATTCTAACGACATTGATGAACCTGCTGGTAAAATTTCTATCCATTCTTTATTGAAAATGAGATGTAAAATCCTTAATTATGAAATGATTGTTTTGCATGGTGACAGAAGTACACATGACTTTGTTTTAGAAAAGGTAGTAAAAATTTGCAACTTAAAACTGTTCCATCTACTTACAAAATTAGGGTTGCATTCTTAAGGCAATGATATAATAAAACTAAAGAAGTACATGGATTAGAAATTGGCACTGGACCTTATAGAGAAAAATGAAATTTTCTAGTAGCACCATTATAATCTACCAATGTAATTTTAGGTATGTCTTGGCAGCATCAATTTAATCCTAATATTGATTATGACACACATTTGATGCATATACAACATGAAGGTAAACTTCTTTTTCTTGAAGAACTAAGAGACATTGAGCTATATCCATTAATTAGCCATACTCAAGTGAAGCGTGCCATTCCAAAAAAATCAAAAACTTTTTTAGTATTACTTAATGAAGTCGAAGCTGTCAAGATTGTGGGAGAGAAGGAAGGAGTCTCACTTGTAGCTTTCTTGCTTGCACAATGGGGGAATACACACAAGGGTGGAGGCTGAAAACAGTTTTCCTCTTCTTAGTTGTGGAAGCCAAAAGAACTCACATACAAAGAAAATAGGAGAACCCTATATATGGGTCTCAAACCAAACTCAACTAACTAAGGTGGCATACTAACTGAGCCATGAACTAGACTAGATAAGGATAGCTATCATGTAGCTATTATTCATGGGCGGTGTACCAATCGCGTCTACAACTAACAAGTCGGTGACATAAATACACATCGGTCACCCTGGCGTATCACGAGTGGAGCTCGATATCTCAACACTCCCCCTCGAGCTCAATCCCAATTCCTGCACACCAACCAAGTCTCTGAACTTGCACAGCTTCTCTGCGCCCAATGCCTTCGTGAATATGTCAGCTACATGATCCTCTGTGCTGACATAAACTAGATCAATAAGACCTAGTAAAACCCTCTCTCGCACATAGTGATAATGCACCTCAATGTGCTTTGTTCTAGCATGATAGATTGGGTTATTTGCCAAGTGTATACTACTCATGTTGTCACAATAAATGACAACTGGCCCATCTGTAGACTGATGCATATCATAAAGTAGCTTATGCAACCAAGCTACCTCACGTGCAGCCATTGCTGCACCCCTGTACTCAGCCTCTGTGCTGGACAAGGCAACTGTAGGCTGTTTCTTGCTGCTCCAAGTGACTGCAGCACTCCCAAAAGAGAACACATATCCACTGGTAGATCGTCTATCAGAAATACTACCAGCCCAATCAACATCAATGTATCCATGCAACTGTATCTGAACCCTAGTCTTATAAAATAGTCCATACTGCAATGTGGACTTCACATACCTGAGTATGCGTCTAGCCGCATCCAAATGTGGTTTCCTTGGAGCCTGCATAAACTGACTTACCAATCCAACAACATAGCTCAAATCTGGCCTGGTAATAGTCATATAAATCAAACTTCCTACTATGCGTCTGTACATAGTAGGGTCTTCTAGAAGCTCACCTGTATCTGTGCTCAGCTTCACATTCTGCTCCAAAGGAACTAAAATAGGCTTACAGCCTGTCATCCCATATTTGGACAGCATGTCCAATCCATACTGCCTCTGCAAGAGCTGTATCCCACTTGGTGATCTGATCACCTCAATGCCCAAGAAATAACGCAGCTCTCCCAAATCCTTCATCTCAAACTTTTACTTCAATAGCATTTTCACATGAAGGATATCTTCATCACTGTCACCTGTCATAATCAAATCATCAACATAAATGACAAGTAGCATAATACCTTTCTCTGTTTTTCTCACATAAAGTGAGAAATCTGCCTTGGAAATATGAAAGCCAATAGTGACAAGATACTGTCCTATCTTGTCAGACCATGCTCTAGGTGCTTGCTTCAAGCCATACAAGGATTTCTTCAACCTGCAAACAAACTCAGGATAAACAGCATGCACATAACCTAATGGCTGCTCCATATAGACCTCTTCTTGCAAATCACCATGCAAGAAGGCATTCTTTACATCCATCTGATGTAAAGACCATCCCTTTGATGCAGCCATAGAAATGACTGCTCTTACGGCTGCCATCCTTGCAACCGGACTGAATGTTTCCTCATAGTCAATGCCATATGTTTGTGCATACCCCTTGACTACTAATCTTGCCTTGTATCTATTCACAGAACCATCTGCATTGTGCTTCACCTTATAAACCCACTTACAGCCAATTGCATTTTTACCTTTAGGCAAAGGTGCCAATTCCCATGTAGCATTTGCTTCCAAGGCATCCATTTCTTCATCCATGGCTTTCTCCCATTTTTCTTTTCCCATGGCTTCCTCAAAAGAAGTGGGTTCTGGTTCCTGTATCACTTTAACCATATATGCATAGTGAATGGCTGTAAATCCATCATATTTCAGCCTATCCACAGGATACCTAGCTCTCGTAGACCTGCGCAAAGTAGGTTCACTCCCAGGTGCTCTCAAAACATCCCTGGTCTTCCTTACTCCAGGTATAACAATAGAAGGAATACCCAACTCATCATCAATGCTCTGTTCTGAGCCACTGGATTCACCATCCACATAAGAGTGACCTCCATTCACATCAAACATGGGCTGATCAACCTTCTCTTTTCCTTTTCGTGATACCTGCATACCATTATTTGCATTACTTTGAGAAGATTCTCCTGATCTCAATCTGCTTGTCCATGGCGAAGAATGTGAACCACTGCTAGAGGATGCTCCAGGTCCACTAATATTTTGTGACTGCTGCTGTGAATTCTGTGCAGCATTACCATTTTGTGCATCTACATCATCAATCACATTTAGTGGTTTATACCAGCTACTCATCTCATAAAAAACAACATCTCTGCTCACTGTAAACTTACGAGTAGAAGGGTTATAGCATCTATACCCTTTTTGCTGCAGAGAGTAACCAATAAAGATGCACTTTTCAGCTTTTGGATCCAACTTGGATCTCAACTCATCTGGCACATGTACATAGGCAATGCAACCAAAAATTTTCAAATGAGAAATATCTGGTTTCCTACCAGTATACCTCTCCTCTGGAGTCATTCCATGTATTGCTGCAGTGGGAGTCCTGTTCATTATGTAGACTGCTGTAGTAACTGCTTCAGCCCAATAAAAATCTGGCAAGTCTTTTTCATTGAGCATGGCACGAGATACCTCTCCAATATGCCTGTTTTTCCTTTCTGCAATTCCATTTTGTTGTGGGGTATGACTGTATGAATATTGCTGCTTTATGCCATGCTCCTGCAGGAACCTTGCAAACTCATTTGAGAGGTACTCTCCCCCTCCATCTGACCTTAGGCATTTTATCTGCAGGCCTGTTTCTTTTTCAACCATAGCTTTAAGGGTTTTAAAATGCCCAAAAACTTCACTTTTCTTTTTCATAAAATACACCCAAACTTTTCTGCTATAGTCATCAATAAAAGTGACAAAATAATGACAGCCTCCAAGAGATGCAGTTTTAGTAGTCCACACATCAGAGTGGATTAATTCCAATGGCTTCTCACTCTCTTGAACATGTCTAGGAAATGGTTTCCTTGCCTGTTTTCCAAACTGACAGGCTTCACATACCTTATGCATTTCTGCAACCTTGAATTTTGGCAATCCTGCAACAATATTTTGGGCCTGCATTGATTTAAGTCGTTGTACATTAACATGACCAATGCGTTTATGCCAGATATCAATATCTGCAACTACACCGGTCCCATGTGCAAACATTGCTGCACTCAATTCAGGCATGTCTGCATCCAATGTAAACATTATGTCCTTCTTCTTTCCTTTTGCTATCAAGCGACCTTTATTTTTCATATCCTCAACAAAGCATCCATGAGGATTAAATCTGACCTGCAAGCCCTGCTCAACCATTTGACCAACAGAAACCAGATTCTTGGTGATATTCGGAACATGAAATACATCCGACAGGTATTTCTTTTTCCCATCCTGCATAGACAAGGGAATTTTTCCAATCTGCACAATAGGATGTGCAGTATCATCACCAGTCTCCACAAATCCTGGTTTTTCCATTTTCCTTGCATCCTCCATCCATTCTGCATGACCTGTCATGTGGTTTGATGCACCTGAGTCAACATACCATACATCGTTGCTTTCTTCTGCACTTGTCACAGAATTGTTCATGTGCTGCACCATAAACAAGTGCTCATTTCTGTCATCACCCTGTCTACTAGAAGATGCATAATTCCCTTATTGCAATTTTCCATTCATGATGTCATTCTGCTTTTTATAGTAGTCTTTAGCCATATGACCCATTTTACCACAGTAGTAGCATTCAACATTACTGTTTGCATTTTGGCCTCTTTGCCATCCACCACGACCTCTTTGGCTCCCCCTGCCTCTAGAGTTACCACGTCCTCCTCCATAGGACTGGTTTTCTTGAGTTTGCTGCATATTCTGATTTCTACCACGGCCTCCAAATCGGCCTCCTCTACCTCTGCCTCTACCTCTTCCAACATTTGAGTAGAAGACAGCTTCTTTTGAAGTTCCTCCTGAAGAAGATGCACCACCATTTCTCTGCTCCTCAGAAATTAGAAGAGCAATCAACTCCTCAAAATCAGGAAATCTTTCACGAACTGAAATGGATGTCCGAAACTATGCATAATCCTTTCCTAGACCATTCAAGGTCACGGAAACTAAATCATCATCTTCCACTGGTGACCCAATGGAAGCAAGTGCATCTGCAATCTTCTTCACCTTCATGTGATAGTCATTGATACTCATATTTTCTCTTTGCACATTATGCAACTCTTGCTTGAGCTGCATTTTTCTGGCTTGCGTATTTGTGCTATACATTTTTGACAAAGTATCCCATGCCTCCTTTCGCGTACTTGCATCCTGAATATGCACAATCATAGAATCTGAAATGCTGATAGACAGCCAATACATAACTTTCCTGGCTCTCTCATGCCATGCTTTAAATGCCTGCATTTGCTGTTGATTGGGAACATCAGGAAGAACCGGTTCTTCTTCATTTCCTGCAGCAAATTCCCAATATCCTTTTCACATAAGGAAATTCGTCATTCTAAACTTCCATGCTTGGAAGTTGTTATTGTCAAGCTTTTCAGTGACAATCTGTGAAAGAGAATCAGATGCCATTACAGAACACTGCAAAAAATTCTGTCACTGCAAAAAACACAGCTTCACCCTCACAAGGGCAAATCTGCAAAACTGGCGAAAGTGGTATTTGACCACACAATCACTTCCTAGTGACGATTTTGCATAAACAGGAACCAAGGATGATTCTGTAACTCCCAATGTCTCTGCACATAAGCATACGATGCAATTTCTGTGGTAATTTTTCACCGACCTGTAGAACAGTGGTCACACAGCATAAAACTGGGCCTTTTCCTGAGTGCGTGCAGAAAACTTCCGCCTCCAAAACAGGCCCCGAAATGGCCTCAAATCAAAAAACAAGGTCGCCGAGGGCTAAAGCCTTCTCCCGCAACATATACTGCCCTCTTGCTTCACCGCGAAGGGCGTCTCAACCTGAGACAATGCACTCTTGCAATTTCCGACTGTGCTACCTGCAGAGATCTGCTCCCAAAACAGAAAATGAAAGCAACACTGCTCCTCTTACCAGAACACCGCGAGCTTGGCTTGCTTTCTTGAGATCCTTACCACGAACAAGGCTCTGATACCATGTCAAGATTGTGGGAGAGAAGGAAGGAGTCTCACTTGTAGCTTTCTTGCTTGTACAATGGGGGAATACACACAAGGGTGGAGGCTGAAAACAGTTTTCCTCTTCTTAGTTGTGGAAGCCAAAAGAACTCACATACAAAGAAAATAGGAGAACCCTATATATGGGTCTCAAACCAAACTCAACTAACTAAGGTGGCATACTAACTGAGCCACGAACTAGAGTAGATAAGGATAGCTATCATGTAGCTATTATTCATGGGCGGTGTACCAACCGCGTCTACAACTGACAAGTCGGTGACATAAATACACAACGGTCACCCTAGCGTATCACGAGTGGAGCTCGATATCTCAACAGAAGCTGCTAACTCTAAATTGGCCATGAGATAACAAAATTTATTAATAAAATTTTTACTTTTTTTTTTCTAATTTTCCTCTTCAACTTCCTCCATCACGACTCGAGGACCATCAAATTGACCTTCTATCTAGAAGTCAGCCTCCCTATAAAGCTCCTTATCGCCATAATCAAGTAGAACAAAAAAATACAAAAACAAGTTAAAGAACTATTAAATAGAAAATTAGTCCAACCTAGCAGTTCACCTTTTGGAGCCCTCGTTCTTTTAGTAAAGAAAAAGAATCAAACCTATCATAATGTGCATAGACTATAGAGCTCTAAATAAAATTATTGTTAAAAATCGATATCCAATTCATCGTGTGGATGATTGATCTATTAGATAAATTGCAATGTACTACTGTATTTTGCAAAATTGACCCTAAGTTCAGTTATCATTAAATACGCATGGCTATCCCTGACATTTATAAAACTGCCTTTAGAACCCAATTTGGCCATTACGAACTTCTAGTAATGCCCTTTAGTTTTACTAATGTACCTGCCACTTTCAATAGAATGATGAATCAAATATTTTTACATTTTCAACTTTGTGTTATTATAATGAAAGAGACCTAACTAGCCTAACTAAGGAAGAGAAGAGAGAGAAGGATTGCAGGAGAAGAAGAAGAGGAGAGAGAAAGACAAGGAGAAGAGAGAGAAAGAGAGGAAAGGGAAGAAGAAGAAGAAGAAGAAGAAGAAGGAGAAGCCATGAAAGCTTGTGAAGGTGAGAAGAGAGATTCTTGATAATTATGTGATGCCTCAAAATACCCTCTTACACCTTATATACCATCAGTGTGACTAGTATGTTCCCATGCCATGTTCCTGTGATCCCTGCTCATTACAAACCATCCCTTCTCATAAAGTTTTTGTCCTAAAAAACAAGGGATGTTGTCTCGTAAGGGTGTGTTGTAGGAAATCAGCCATAACTTTGTGTTAGAAACTCGGAATGGGACAAGTGAGGTGTCGTTACGAAGCCCACAAGATGTACTTTCAGCCCATGTGGGTGAGGGGGGGCTACAGATAGGTCAGGACCAAAACTATTGCAAAATAGAGGGCTGTCCAGAAGTTACTAGTGTGCTGTCCAAGATAGAATGGTTGGAGAAAAACAGGCATAACTTTCGCTATGAAACTCTGATCGAGGCAAGTGAGATGTTAGCACAGAGCCCTTGAGGTGTACTTTCAACCCATGTATGGGAAATGGGGCTGAAAATGGGTCAAGACCAAAATTGGTGCAAAACAGTTGGCTGTCCAGACTTGCAGCCCAAAACAGGTGTCATGGTTAAGTTCCAGCCAATACGATCTCCTTGAGGTGTGGAAACTCATCCAAGATAGATGTTGGGCACCAAGAAACTTCTCTGTTGGTAGGCCTTGCCATTTGATCGGGTATTCATGGATAGAACGGGTGTAGAGTTGCTTTTCACGTTGCCCAATGACCGCTTCACTGGATAAGGCCCTCCTCATCAATGGGGGGGTAGCTCCTCTACATTATCTTTGGGAGTGCCAATGAAAGGTTTCAATTGGCTCACATGGAAGACATTATGTATCTTAGTAGTGGGAGGGAGTTGGAGATGGTAGGCCAATTCCCTGACCTTCTTAATGATTGTGTAGGGCCCATAGTAACGGTGTGCCAACTTATTGCAAGAACCGTCCTTTAGTGTAGCATAATGGGACTTGGGGACCTTGAGGAGTACCAATTCACCCTCTTGAAAGTCTTGGGTCTTCTTTTTGCATCATCATGGAGCTTCATGTGCTCTTGAGCCCTTTTGAGGTTTGCCTTGCATCGTTGAAGTAAAGCTTACATGCGGTCCAACTCTTCTTTACCAAGGGGGTTGAGCTTTTCATTGAAGATCACGGTGGGCAAGGGCACCCGATAACCATACAATATTTCGAAGGGGAAGACTCCAATGCTCGAATGAGTAGATTTGTTGTAAGAAAATTCAGCCAAGTGCGGCCATACATCCCAAGAATTCTGCACATCATGACAAAAATGTCGCAAATAAGTCTCAAGCCACTTGTTGACTCCCTCGGTCTGCCCATCTATTTGGGGATGATAGGCTGTAGACTAAGCCAATTTGGTCCCCATGGAGCTAAAAATTGTCTACCAAAAATGACTCATAAATTTGGTGTCCCGATCATGTACTATGACGTGTCAAGATTGTGGGAGAGAAGGAAGGAGTCTCACTTGTAGCTTTCTTGCTTGCACAATGGGGGAATACACACACAGGTGGAGGTTGAAAACAGTTTTCCTCTTCTTAGTTGTGTAAGCCAAAAGAACTCAAGTTCATAGAAATAGAAGAACCCTATATATGGGTCTCAAACCAAACTCAACTAACTAAGGTGGCATACTAACTGAGCCACGAACTAGAGTAGATAAGGATAGCTGTCATCTAGCTATTATTCATGGGCGGTGTACCAACCGCATCTGCAACTGACAAGTCGGTGATAGAAATACACAACGGTCACCCTGGCATATCACGAGTGGAGCTCAATATCTCAACACTCCCCCTTGAGCTCAATCCCAATTCCTGCACACCAAGCAGGTCTCTAAACTTGCGCAGCTTCTCTACGCCCAATGCCTTCGTAAATATGTCAGCTACCTGATCCTCTGTGCTGACATAAACTAGATCAATAAGACCTAGTAAAACCCTCTACCGCACATAGTGATAATGCACCTCAATGTGCTTTGTTCTAGCATGATAGACTGGGTTATTTGCCAAGTGTATACTACTCATGTTGTCACCATAAATGACAACTGGCCCATCTGTAGACTGATGCATATCATAAAGTAGCTTATGCAACCAAGCTACCTCACATGCAGCCATTGATGCACCCCTGTACTCAGCCTCTGTGCTCGACAAGGCAATTGTAGGCTATTTCTTGCTGCTCCAAGTGATTGCAGCACTCCCAAAAGAGAACACATATCCACTGGTAGATCATCTATCAGAAATACTACCAGCCCAATCAGCATCAGTGTATCCATGCAATTGTATCTGAACCCCAGTCTCATAAAGTAGTCCATACTGCAATGTGGACTTCACATACCTGAGTATGCATCTAGCCGCATCCAAATGCGGTTTCCTTGGAGCCTGCATAAAGTGACTTACCAATCCAACAGCGTAGCTCAAATCTGGCCTGGTAATAGTCATATAAATCAAACTTCCTACTATGTGTCTATACATAGTAGGGTCTTCCAGAAGTTCACATGCATCTACGCTCAGCTTCACATTCTACTCCAAAGGAATTGAAATAGGCTTACAGCCTGTCATCCTATATTTGGACAGCATGTCCAATCCATACTGCCATTGCAAGAGCCATATCCCACTTGGTGATCTAATCACCTCAATGCCCAAGAAATAACGCAGCTCTCCCAAATCCTTCATCTCAAACTTCTGCTTCAATAGCATTTTCACATGAAGGATATCTTCATCACTGTCACCTGTCATAATCAAATCATCAACATAAATGACAAGTAGCATAATATCTTTCTCTGTTTTTCTCACATAAAGTGAGAAATCTGCCTTGGAAATCTGAAAGCCAATAGTGACAAGATACTGTCCTATCTTGTCAGACCATGCTCTAGGTGCTTGCTTCAAGCCATACAAGGCTTTCTTCAACCTGCAAACAAACTCAGAATGAACAGCATGCACATAACCTGGTGGCTATTCCATATAGACCTCTTCTTGCAAATTACCATGCAAGAAGGCATTCTTTACATCCATCTGATGTAAAGACCATCCCTTTGATGCAGCCATAGCAATGACTGCTCTTATGGTTGCCATCCTTGCAAGACTAAATGTTTCTTCATGATCAATGCCATATATTTGTGCATACCCCTTGACTACTAATCTTGCCTTGTATCTATTCACAGAAACATCTGCATTGTGTTTCACCTTATAAACCCACTTACAACCAATTGCATTCTTATCTTTAGGCAAAGGTACCAATTCCCATGTAGCATTTGCTTCCAAGGCCTCCATTTCTTCATCCATGGCTTTCTCCCATTTTTCTTTTCCCATGGCTTGCTCAAAAGAAGTGGGTTTTGGTTCCTGTATCACTTTGACCATATATGCATAGTGAATGGCTGTAAATCCATCATATTTCAGCCTATCCAGAGGATACCTAGCTCTGGTAGACCTGCGCAAAGTAGGTTAGGTGCTCTCAAAACATCCCTGGTCTTCCTTACTCTAGGTGTAACAATAGAAGGAATACCCAACTCATCATCAATGCTCTGTTCTGAGCCACTGGATTCACCATCCACATAAGAGTGACCTGCATTCACATCAAACATGGGCTGATCTACCTTCTCTTTTCCTTTTCGTGATACCTGCATACCACTATCTGCATTGCTTTGAGAAGATTCTCCTGATCTCAATCTGCCTGTCCATGGCGAAGAATGTGAACCACTGCTAGAACACGCTCCAGGTCCACTAATATTTTGTGATTGCTGCTGTGAATTCTGTGCAGCATTACCATTTTGTGCATCTACATTATCAATCACATTTACTAGTTTATACCAGCTACTCATCTCATCAAAAACAACATCTCTTCTCACTGTAAACTTACGAGTAGAAGGGTTATAGCATCTATACCCTTTTTGCTGCAGAGAGTAACCAATAAAGATGCACTTCTTAGCTTTTGGATCCAACTTGGATCTCAACTCATCTGGCACATGAACATAGGCAATGCAACCAAAAATTTTCAAATGAGAAATATCCGGTTTCCTACCAGTATACCTCTCCTCTGAAGTCATCCCATGTATTGCTGCAGTGGGAGTCCTGTTCATTATGTAGACTACTATAGCAATTGCTTCAGCCCAGTAAAAATCTGGCAAGTCTTTTTCATTGAGCATGGCACGAGATACCTCTCCAATATGCTTGTTTTTCCTTTCTGCAATTCCATTTTGTTGTGGGGTATGACTGCATGAATATTGTTGCTTTATGCCATGCTCCTGCAGGAACCTTGCAAACTCATTTGAGAGGTACTCTCCCCCTCCATCTGACCTTAGGCATTTTATTTGCAGGCTTGTTTCTTTTTCAACCATAGCTTTAAGAGTTTTGAAATGCCCAAAAACTTCACTTTTCTTTTTCATGAAATACACCCAAACTTTTCTGCTATAGTCATCAATAAAAGTGACAAAATAATGACAACCTCCAAGAGATGCAGTTTTAGTAGTCCACACATCAGAGTGGATTAATTCCAATGGCTTCTTACTCTCTTGAACATGTCTAGGAAATGGTTTCCTTGCCTGTTTTCCAAATTGACAGGCTTCACATACCTTATGCATTTCTGCAACCTTGAATTTAGGCAATCCTGCAACAATATTTTGGGCCTGCATTGATTTAAGTCGATGTACATTAACATGACCAATGCATTTATGCCAGATATCAATATCTGCAACTACACCGGTCCCATGTGCAAACATTGCTGCACTCAATTCAGGCATGTCTACATCCAACGTAAACATTATGTCCTTCTTCTTTCCTTTTGCTATCAAGCGACCTTTATTTTTCATATCCTCAACAAAGCATCCATGAGGATTAAATCTGATCTGCAAGCCCTGCTCAACCATTTGACCAACAGAAACCAGATTCTTGGTGATATTCGGGACATGAAATACATCAGACATGTATTTCTTTTTCCCATCCTGCATAGACAAAGGAATTTTTCCGATCTGCACAATAGGATGTGCAGTATCATCACCAGTCTCCACAAATCCTGGTTTTTCCATTTTCCTTGCATCCTCCATCCATTCTGCATGACCTGTCATGTGGTTTGATGCACCTGAGTCAACATACCATACATTGTTGCTTTCTTCTGCACTTGTCACAGAATTGTTCATGTGTTGCACCATAAACAAATGCTCATTTCTGTCATCACCCTGTCTACTAGAAGATGCATAATTCCCTTGTTGCAATTTTCCATTCATGATGTCATTTTGCTTTTTATACCAGTCTATAGCCATATGACCCATTTTACCACAGTAGTAGCATTCAACATTACTGTTTGCATTTTGGCCTCTTTGCCATTCACCATGACCTCTTTGGCTCCCCCTGCCTCTAGAGTTACCACATCCTCCTCCATAGGACTGGTTTTCTTGAGTTTGCTGCATATTCTGATTTCTATCACAGCCTCCAGATCGGCCTCCTCTACCTCTGCCTCTACCTCTTCTAGCATTTGAGTAGAAGACAGCTTCTTTTGAAGTTCCTCCTGAAGAAGATGCACCACCATTTCTCTGCTCCTCAGAAATTAGAAGAGAAATCAACTCCTCAAAATCAGGAAATCTTTCACGGACGGAAATGGATATTCGAAACTATGCATAATCCTTTCCTAGACCATTCAAGGTCACAGAAACTAAATCATCATCTTCCACTGGTGACCCAATGGAAGCAAGTGCATATGCAACCTTCTTCACCTTCATGTGGTAGTCATTGATGCTCATACTTTCTCTTTGCACATTGTGCAACTCTTACTTGAGCTGCATTTTCCTGGCTTGCGTATTTGTGCTATACATTTTTGACAGAGTATCCCATGCCTCCTTTGGCGTACTTGCATCCTGAATATGCACAATCATAGAGTCTGAAATACTGATAGACAGCCAGTACATAACTTTTCTAGCTCTCTCATGCCATGCTTTAAATGCCTGCATTTGCTGTTGATTGGGAACATCAGGAAGAATTGGTTCTTCTTCATTTCCTGCAACAAATTCCCAATATCCTTTTCCCATAAGGAAATTTGTCATTCTAAACTTCCATGCTTGGAATTGTTCTTGTCAAGCTTTTCAGTCACAATCTGTGAAAGAGAATCAGACGCCATTACAGAACACTGCAAAAAATTCTGTCACTACAAAGAACACAGCTTCAGCCTCACAATGGCAAATCTGCAAAACTGACGAAAGTGGTATTTGACCACACAGTCACTTCCTAATTACGATTTTGCATCAACAGGAAACAAGGATGATTCTGTAACTCCCAATGTCTCTGCGCACAAGCATATGATGCAATTTCTATAGTAATTTTTCACCGACCTGTAGAACAGTGGTCACACAGCACAAAACAAGACCTTTTCCTGAGTGCGTGCAAAAAACTTCCGCCTCCAAAACAGGCCCCGAAATGGCCTCAAATCAAAAAAACAGAGCAACCGCGGGCTAAAGCCCTCGCCCGCAACATATACTGCCCTCTTGCTACACCGCGAAGGGCGTCTCAATCTGAGACAATGCACTCTTGCACTTTTCGGTTGTGCAACCTACAGAGACTTGCTCCCAAAACAGAAGAATGAAAGCGACACTGGTCCTCTTACCAGAACACCGTGAACATGGCTTGCTTTCTTGAGCTCCTTACCACAAACAAGGCTCTGATACCATGTCAAGATTGTGGGAGAGAAGGAAGGAGTCTCACTTGTAGCTTTCTTGCTTGCACAATGGGGGAATACACACACAGGTGGAGGCTGAAACCAGTTTTCCTCTTCTTAGTTGTGTAAGCCAAAATAACTCAAGTTCATAGAAATAGAAGAACCCTATATATGGGTCTCAAACCAAACTCAACTAACTAAGGCGGCATACTAACTGAGCCACGAACTAGAGAAGATAAGGATAGCTGTCATCTAGCTATTATTCATGGGCGGTGTACCAACCGCATCTGCAACTGATAAGTCAGTGACATAAATACACAACGGTCACCCTGGCATATCACGAGTGGAGCTCGATATCTCAACATGACGTGGGGTAAGCCATGCAACTTAAATACATGCTCCATAAGCTAAGTGGCAACTTGAGATGCTGTAAACTGAGATTTTGTAGGGATGGAATGGGCTGCTTTAGTGAGTCGGTCAACTACCACATAGATGCTATCCCAACCCTTCTTGGTTGTAGGTAAACCAATGATGAAATCCATGGTAATGTGGGTCCATTTTCCTTCGGGGATAGGCAAGGGCTGCAACAATCCACCCGGTTTAAGAGTGCTATCTTTATTTTGTTGACAAGGCACACATCTAGACACGAAGGCTTTAACATCTCGCCATAGGCCTTTCCAATGGAAGCTTTTTGAAATGCAATCATATGTTTTGAAGACCCCTAAGTGGCCAGAAAATTGGTGAAGAAAGCATCTCTTCAAGGATCCTTTGGGTAAAAGGAGAGGCATGGGGAATTACAATACGGCCATGGATCCAAATGAGGCCATTGTGGAGCTGGTATTGAGAGTTGTCATCCATAACACCTTGCTGTAATTTCTGAAAAAGAGGGCTGAAGTTAGCATCAAGCAAGTAGGCCTCTTGGAGCTCTTCAATCCAATCATGGTGGAGTTCAGTGATAGATGAAACCTTGCATGCCCACATGCAAGAGAGTGCATCAACCACTACATTGTCCTTGCCATGGGTGTGGGTAATCTCAAAATCATGGTTTCGTAGGGTAGCTACACATCTACATTGTTTGGGAGTGAGGTTGGGCTGAGTCAAGAAGTATTTGAGCACACGATGGTCACTTTTCACTTTAAATTTACTGCCATACAAGTAGTGGTGCCACTTTTTAATAGCATGAATGACTGCCAACATCTCTGATCATAGACATGCAACTCTCTCTCTTTATCATCCAATTTCCAGCTCTCAAATGCTATTACATCGTGTTCTTGCAGCAAGACTGCACCAATACCCTGTCCACTAGCATCACACTGGATGGTAAAATCCTTTGAAAAGTCATACAAGGATAGGGGATGAAGTGAGCAAGTCTTTCAACTGCTGAAAACTACGATCAGCCAAATCATCCCATAAGAAAGCCTCTTTTTTCAGCCTGTCAGTTAATGGTGCTGCAATTGTGGCATTGTTGTGAACAATGGATGCGTGGTTTGTACGTAACGAATGGAAGAAGCTCTGTCCTTCTCTCTTTTACTCATAAACTTGCACACGACTCATGAGAAATTGAAAATAGACTAAAGGAGAAGGTAAAGTAAGATGAAATGACTCAAGATTGGGTTCAATCTCCCCCCGACATGAAGTGGGCAGCTCCCTTCATGCCGTATTTATAATAATATTATGAAATCTTCTTTGCCCAAGATTTAGGCCCTTTACAATCACTCTTTGCATAAAGAGTTTGAGTGAACTGAAAAAGAGATAGAGCTAGCAATTGTGTATTCCACAACTCTCTAGAACCATTAATATTTTATTGGACATATCTTCTAAAAATTTATTTTGCTAATAAATATTTACATAGAGGCTATGCGCACGCTTTATAAGAAATAGCAGTGCGTCTAATACAAAAATCCAATAACTGCCAAATAAATTCTTGAGGAAATAATCTTTAGAATGCTTGCGCGTGGTGAGCCTTTTCAATTCTCCTTGCTCTACACATCAGCTGCCAAAAATTCAGAAAATCATGTTAGAATAATAGCCAACTAAATAATTGCAGCTAGCCACATAAATCAATCAATTTGAAATTTCATACAATAATTAGTTCATGAAGATGTTAATGCTTGTGTGGATAAAATGGTACCACCCACGTTCACACTTGCATCGACGCCCGGAAAGGATAGGCATCCCCATCGACCTTCTGCCTAAGACAATTCTTAGGAACGTGCCCCACATTGACGGAGAACCATTTAAGGCACTCATCCCGCCAACGTACACACGAAGGAGAACCATTTAAGGTGCTCATCCCTTTGCGTAGGAGCCACCTAGCAATAGGCATAATGGCGAATAAATCTCCAATAAAAAGAGGAGAGGCCAAGAAAACCACGCAAGGAGGCAGTGGTAGTGGGGGTGGGCCAATCTCAGACACACTGCACTTTCTTAGGGTCAGCTTGGATGCCTTTTTCACTAACAATGTATCCCAAGTACTCAACCTCTATTTTCATAAAGACACACTTTCTTTCCTTGGCAAATAACTGGTGCTCTCTTAGTATATCAAAAATTTGTCTGACATGCTTCAAATGCTCGTGTAGTGACTTGTTGTAAATGAGTATATCATCAAAGAATACCAACACAAACTAGAAAAACCATGGCTGCAATATTTTGTTCATTAGGCTATGAAACGTGGCGGGTGCATTAGTGAGCCCAAATGGCATGACAAGGAAATGGTACAAGCCACGATCAGTCTGAAAGGCTGTTTTAACTTCATCACCCACTCTCATTTTGATTTGGTGGTAGCCGGATCGCAAATCAATCTTGGTGAAGTAGCATGCTCCCTTGAGCTCATCAAGCAAGTCATCAATATGAGGGATAGAGTATCTATTTTTGACGGTGATCTTATTGAGATCACGGTAGTCAATGCACAACTAGAAGGATCCATCCTTTTTCTTAACCAATAGAACCGAGGAGGTATAGGGGGAAGAGCTAGGCTCTATGAATCCCATTTTAGTGAGCTCCTTGACTTGCTTAGCTACTTCCTCTCTCCCACATTTAGAGAGCCAATATGGGGGTTTATTGATGGGCTTGGCATGGGGCTTCAAGTCAATTGGGTGATCCACCAATCTCTGAGGTGGGAGAGTGGTGGGGGGCTAAAATAGGACTTCATATTCAGCCAAAAGTGCTTTTAGTGCTGCATTTTGCTTCCCCAAGGTGTGCTGGTCATCATTATCCTTATGCAAATGCAAGACAAAGATCTGGGAGCGTTTCTTGAATTCCTTTTTGAGTTGTCTTGCTATTATAAGCTGAAAATCTGCAATTTCTTTGATGCCCTCCAAATGTACAAGCTACACATGCATTACAAACTCCTTATACAACTGAGAGAAGTCCATAGAGATTTTTCCCAACTGTTGCAGCCAATCACAACCTAAAACAACATCCATAGGGCCCATATCAAGGGTAATTAAGTCCACCTTTGTTGTACAATTTTCAGCCAGCATAAGAGACACTTGTGTGCATACATGGGAGCTTATTTCCTCACTTCCATTGGCCACTTAAATCCTAAGAGGTTGTTGTAATTCAATAGGAACACATGTCAAACGGCCAAGAGTCGATTTATTCACAAAACTGTGTGTGCTGCCACTATCTATGAGAATGTATACATTATTGCCATCAATGTTACCATGTACACGTAGGGTGTTTGGGCTCCTAGAGTTGGTCCATGCATCCATGGAGATCGAGCAAGCTGATATAGTGGTAAATGTGGGGTGCAAAGGGTCATTCCCAAACATGTCATCCATGGGGCAGCCACCAGGGTCAAAAGGGAACCTGTCCAGTGAATCATAAAACTGATCGGTGTGAAGATCCTCTTCATATTTAGCATTTTTAGCAAGTGTCATCATGGGAGAGTTGTCATGTAAGTCCTCGTCCAACTTGTCACTATCTTCTAGCACATACATGCTATTAAACTTGACAATGGAGTTCTTAAAGGGGCATTTGGATGCATGATCAGTCGTGTACTTATCCCCACATTTGAAGCACAAGCCTTTTGCCTTGCGATCCTTGACAACCTCAAGAGGAATGAATTTTTGACTGTTAGGATTGAAGCCATTCCGTGTCTTATTTTCAGCATACTTTGGGTCACTTTTGGAGGGGGTTGTTGTCCCAAAACTGCCATATTTCCTTTCAGCATTAAAAGTGGGCTAAGTGGAGATTTTGGGGCTGCCATTCCCTACATTGTTGCTGCGATAATTACCGGCATATGGGGGTTGCCTAATAGGGTATCTTTGTTATCCTGCAAAGGGTTGCATGCCCTCATTGCGATTGTATTTCCGACCATATCGTTTAGCCAATTCTATGGCTGCAAACAAGGTGGCTGGCTTTTGAGCCATTACATCAGCTGAAAGATGCGCATCTAGCCCATAAATGTATTTATGCAATTTGGCCTCATCACTAACTGCCTCAACATACATGGATAGGTTCATAAACTGGTTGGTATACTCCCTCATTGTGAGATTTCGCTGATCAAACTGATACCATTGCCTAGCCAAACATTCTTTCTCTACCGGGGAGACAAAAACTTGGATCATATGCATCTTGAAGTCTTCCCAATCATGAAACTGCTGATTTTCTCTTTGAATAAATCTCCACCATGTGTGGGCAAAACCATCCAGATGAAGGGAGGCAAAAATAATATTTGCCTCATTGGTACGGGGGTAAATGAGAAAGTAGGCTTCCAATTTAGAGGTCCATTCCTCTAATTCAGTCGGGGATGAGGACTGCCCATTAAACTTTGCAAACACAATCTTGTCACGTAGCTCGTTTGGGCCTTGTTGTCCATGTATGCCATGTGCTACATGCTGCCCATGTATGTTGTGCTGCCTACATGCCTTCCTGTCCAAACCCTGGCTATCCAAAATTTCTATGGGGGCCATCCTGCCCATGCATTACATGAGGACCAAACTGCACATTAGGACCTTACTGTCCAAAATGACCATGCTGCCTAAAACTGTCATGTGCATGCTGCCCATTGCCATGTGCATGCTGCCCATGTACCCCTTACATTCCATGCTGCCCAAATTTTGCATTATGAGAAGTGTGGAATCTAGAGCATGGCAAAATCGGAAGCTATGGAGGATGAAATGAGAAGTGTGGACTCATGATGGAGAAGACAAGGACACTGTTTGTTACACAAGTGAATTAGGTTCCAAGATTGAGACTTGGACTCATAAACACAATCTTGTGTATGTGGACAATGACATTGACACTTCACTGAAAAGAAAAGAGTACTATCATTGCATTAAGAAAGGAAGCAAGTACAATGCTTTATAGGAAAGTAGGAAACTGCAGTAGGCACCATTGTGCATATGGGATAAGTTAGCATGCACATCCTTGACCCTGAGACTCCATACAAAGAGGCTGTTTGAGTGTGATTGCTGATTCTCAACACCCCTCCTCAATCACAACTAGAAAAGGCACAAAGTGTGTAGAGGCTGTAATGAGAACCACCTGCAAAGTGTGGGCATACCACAGACATGGCAAAACACCAGAGGCTGTCACAAAAAAGGCTAAGTGTGGGTACCATAAACATGGTGGACATCCAGAGGCTATAACAGGGGCCTCACAAAGTGTACAGGGACTGTAATGCCAAGTTACATAAGGAGTTTACAAAGCTTATGGCAGGAAGAATTAGGGCAAGGAAATACAAGGCTTTTAAAACAGTCTATCAGAATTATGAGAGTACAAGGACTGATGAGTCTTGTCCTTCCGATCCTGGTGGTCTTCATCTTCATCTTCTTCTTCCTTTGCTCCATTTTCTTCTTCTTCTTTGACTGCGACTAGATAGGCCTTTTGGGATCTCTTTCTTGCGTGGCAGAACTTCTCGGTGTGTCCGGTCCTTTTGCAGAAGTCACAAAAGAGCTGATCCTTCTTGCCTTTGTACCTGTTGCCAACATATAATGCATGCTCATCTCTAGAGGTACTTGGTTCTTCTTTAGTTTTTAGCTTCTTTTCTTCTTCTAACAGTGATGCCTGGATATCAACAAGTTCAGGATTTGGCATGTTGATTAAAGTTGTTGATACATTATTATATTCAGGAGGCAAGCTCTTAAGTAGAACACCGATGCAAACATCTTCATCCATTTTAATGTTGATTCCTGCAAGTTGGGTTAGGAGTCCTTCCATGTAATTAAGATGTGTGGCAAGTGATGTGCTTGACTTCATTTCAAGCCTGAAGAACTCAATCAAGAGACCATACTTTGATGATTTAGATTGTGCACCGAACAGGGTGTCAAGTCTTTTCCATGTATCCTGTGAGGTCTCACAGTTATCCACATGATGGATATAACTGTCGTCTAGCTCCAGTTTGATAATGGCCTGAGCTCTGTCATCATTCTTTTGCCAAGTAGTTGCAAGGTCCGCATCCCGAGGTTTCTTCTCTTTGCCATTTGTGATGGCCCAGAGACCCTTCTTCATCAGGATGAGCTTGATGCGGGTTTGCCAAGTGTGGAATCCGACTCCTTTGAATCGAGCATTTGGAGAGTCTTTGCCCATGTTAGATTTACGGGAACAGTAGCAAATCAACTTCAGACTTTATTAGATTTGAGCAATAGAAGAATTGATTGAGAGACACAAGTGCTAAAAAGCACTAACTGAGTGTCAATGAATACCAAATCTGCAAAAGTCTTTTTACTCCAAGTAACTCCAAGTAATCTTCCCCTTCTTGATTTGATGCTGATGCCTTCAGATCTGAGTGACAGTACTTTAACGAACTTCAGAGAGTATTGCTCAGTGATTAAAATCATTGTTGATAACTTCAGTGAGAGAAACAGTGAAAAATGTCAAGATTTTGAAGTTTTTGGCTATGGTGGAATTAGGGTTTTAAATCGGCGCAGATCTGGACAGCGAGGTCGAATTTGAGCAATGTTGGAGCTGTAGATCATCAATGTTGGTGTTTAAAGTGACAGGAAGCTGCGCCCTGAGCCAAGGAACATTTCTCCAGAAGAAATCGTGTTGAAATTCTGCCTAGTTGAAGAGTTATGGAAGCTCCAAGCAAGGTAGGTCCTGTCTGGCTATGGCAGACACAGAACAGAGATTGGGGATTTTCACAATGCTGAGCTCCAGATGGTCCAATGTCCTGGATTGATGTGATATAGGGAAGCTTTATGAGTTGGGGAATACTTTTCCAGAAGGAAGCTCCAAGAGATTTGACCTGTGGAGTGAGATATAAGCAGTTCAATCTGACAGGGTGCTGCTGGCTATGGCTGCCATGGAAGCTTCAATGAGAGTAGAGTTGAGAAAAGAAGTCATACACTGACACTGAGCTGGATGGAGGTTCAGAAGAGTCAAGAGAGTCTGGAGAAGCAATGCCATGCCCAACTGGGCTCTGATACCATGTTAAAAATGCGGGATCTAGAGCATGGCAAAATCGGAAGCTATGGAGGATGAAATGAGAAGTGTGGACTCATGATGGAGAAGACAAGGACACTGTTTGTTACACAAGTGAATTAGGTTCCAAGATTGAGACTTGGACTCATAAACACAATCTTGTGTATGTGGACAATGACATTGACACTTCACTGAAAAGAAAAGAGTACTATCATTGCATTAAGAAAGGAAGCAAGTACAATGCTTTATAGGAAAGTAGGAAACTGCAGTAGGCACCATTGTGCATATGGGATAAGTTAGCCTGCACATCCTTGACCCTGAGACTCCATACAAAGAGGCTGTTTGAGTGTGATTGCTGATTCTCAACACCCCTTGCATTCCATGCTGCCCAAATTTTGCATTAGGCCCTTATTGGCCATTCCCATGAGTGTGCATATAGCTTCCATTATGGGGGAGCTGTGGTCCCAAGGATGGGCTTGAAGGATTCGTAATGGGGGAGGGAAGGATGGGTTCATCATATCGAGTGGAGGGCTCACTCGTCTCATAAGTGCTATGGGGAACGCTATGGGTGCCACCAAAACCTTGTGGGCTACGCCTGGTCTCCAAGGGGGGAGGGCAGTTGGCCTCACGGGGAGGGGCATGCTCCTTGGGTCGCTCCGAGGGGGGTGCAATAGCGGGGATGAGGGCGCCCATGCACTCGATGAGTAAGTCCATCTTGGCCATCATCTTGAAATGATGGTGATCTTGGCGGGTTTCCATCTCCCTATGGCATTGTTCCATCTCTCGATGTCGTTCAGCATGACAGGTCTCATGTTGGCATAGAGTATGGTTGAGCATAAAGAAGTGGTCCATCTCGGGGGCACCCTCTTCAAACATGTCTTCACAATCCTCTTGGGCTGAGCTAGGATCATTGATTGAGGCACGGGAGTCCCTTATTTCATGCTGGAAGTCCTCTTGGGCCTTTGATTTACCCTTGTGGCCTGCCATCCTAAGTGCAATCCACCAAACCCCTTGTTATAGGAATGACAATATCTTGAGCTAGGAAGCTCCAATCGCCAAACTTTTTTATTCAAATTAAAGCTCTCGATTCCCTCTACAAGGTTACGTAAAAATATCTTTGATAGTAAATGATCAGGGCTTTGCTGTAATTTCTTTTTGTGGGCTGACTATGTAGGACTGCCGCCTATCCCACAGTATCTTTGAGCACATAATTGAGCTTATCTCCCAAACCATACGGCAAAATGGAGAGATTTTTGGTTCAGATTGAAGGGGGGGATGCCCTCTTTGAATTGAGCTATGGGTTCCATGCTCACTCACACAAGAAGGCTTTGCTGTAACTGACTTTTGTGGGTTGATTGTGTAGGACTACTGCCTGTCCCACAAGACCTCTGAGCACAAAATTGAGTGTATCTCCCAAACCGTAGGGCGGAATGTGGAGATTTTTGGTTCAAATCAAAGGGAGGGATGCCCTCTTTGATTCGAGCTATGGGACCTATGCTCAGTCACACAAGAAGGCTTTGCTATAATTGACTTTTGCAGGCTGACTGTGTGGGACTAACTGTCTGCAATACCCTGCAAGGACTCCTTCAAAGAGCATACCTTATCCCAATGGTGAGGTGCTTATTCCAAGACATCTAGGGCCTCAATGGTGGTTCTCAATGACACATAGAACCATACATTATTTGCATCCATAGATCTCTTGTTGAGACCATTTTCATGACTGCCTACCCTGTCCTTCCTGCATGCATCCACCATACATTCCCAAGTGATACATGATATTACCAATGCATGTAGAGGGATGTAGACTTAAATGATCAAGGATCAAGCTATTCATTCAAGTGTACCTGCACCTGCAAGAACCTTTGGGCTCTGGATCACTGGGAGGTGGGCAAAGTTTCCCTCGGGCCAGGTTGTGCATCCCTTCAGGGTCTTTGATGGCAAGGGGGGTCACCCCTCTTTTGTCTTGCCACCTCGCATGGCATCGGGCTTTTCCTCACCCAGAATATACATGGTAGACATTTATTATTAAGCAACCAACATGATATGCATTTACAAATTGAGGATTGGGCCTTTGATGATATGCATGATCAATAAGGAAATGGGATGGGGGAAAGGGGTTACCTCTGCAAATCAGTGACTCACTGATTGCATGACTTACCCTTCTTACAATTTCTTCCTTATCAATCAGAATCAAAACAAGAGTATGGTTAAGGATTAGAGTAAAATCTTGATCAATGGGAAAGAAATTTTAAGATAATCTAGCCATGCATGCATTTCAAGGGTGTGGACCAAGGATGGGAATCCAATTGGCACTCTCAACCCAAGAATTTCCTCCATCTCTCTCATCAACTGGCTGAGCTCAACAATTAGATGTAAAAGACAGAGGAAGAATTGATTGACATACCTTGTTCAAGCCTGGGGAAGAGTTGGATGCCTTCTTCAAGAACTTTGTGGTTACCCTTCTTCTTGCAGCCCGTGGTTGTATGGGGCCCTTCAATGTCGTATATCCTCACTTGTTGAAGCTTGTGGCTGCTCCCAAGGCTCCTGGGGTAATAAAATTGAAGGGGCTTCAGTGTGTCCTGATCTAGGCTGAAGGTTTCATGGCTGCCATGGCTGCTGCCCACAGTAGGGTTTGAGGTATTGTCAATGATTGATGGGGGGGTGATGCCACGAGGCATATTTCACGATGGATTCCGTGAGGTTTTACGATGGATTCCGTAAACTTTGATGACCGGGGCTCATACACAAAGTGGATTCTTTGTGTGAGAAGTTGATGGGGACGCCTATCCTTTTCGGGTGTTTCATTAATTTAGTGTGTACATGGGTGATTCCATAGTGGGTGATTCCGCAAAATGCATATTAAATTAATAAACGTTTATGAGTTTAGAGTGCGCACTTGTAATAAATTAAGGTTGGGATTGATTTCTAACTAGTTTATTTATTTATGTAGTTGAAGACTGCTAGGTATTCACTTTTCTCGGTTTAATTGTATTATTTTACTAACGATTGTGAATGCTTCAGCTGATGTGTAGAGATAGCAGCAGTGGCAGAGGAAAGTATTGGAGGATAGTGAGTATTCGAGTTATCACTTATATTTTGATGGGCGCATACCTTAGGCATGGCACCCATATTTTGTCGTGCTTATTTATTGAGGCGTTGGATATTTATTTATTATTTTGTATGCGCATGGGTGCACGATTATGTTATTTGTACTTGGACATTGTATTGGGTATGCCTGACTCTTTCGGCACCGCCCATTAGCTCTATTTCTATTTTGTGCTAAAGCAAACTCAAAAGCCAAAAGCTTGCTATTTTGTAATTTGGGCTATTATTTGAGCTTGAAGATGA
This sequence comes from Lygodium microphyllum, assembly GCF_053477565.2. Lineage (NCBI taxonomy): Eukaryota > Viridiplantae > Streptophyta > Polypodiopsida > Schizaeales > Lygodiaceae > Lygodium > Lygodium microphyllum. The sequence goes on along the minus strand of NC_141156.1, from coordinate 30,231,845 downwards.
TTAATACATAAAATACATGCTTTGTGGAGCACTCACACAAGGCATGGGGGGAGATTGCACCCAATTGGTCTCTTGTTGTTGTCGTGCATGCTTTTTACCTTGAGTTTTGTGCAAAAAGTAGAGTTCTTTTGTTCTTGGGGACCTTCCGGCATTCACTACGCGAGCATATAGCATCCGATCTGCACGCCAGTGGTATCAGAGCAAAGCTGAGATCAAGAGCTTCCAATCGCTACCCATCTTGTGCAAAGGCGGAGCTCCTGGAACGATCGAGCTCTACGGTCAATCTCAACGCGAACGGTCGATAAGGGTGGATTCCTGGCAGTCAAGAACCTCTATTTCCATCCTTAGATCGCGAAGGACCGGCCTGCAACATCGGAGGACCACTCCTACATCCTCTCATATAAGTCATGGAGTTACAGAGATAAGCCATATCTATTGTCAAGCTTAAAAGCTTAAATTCTAAAGTTTAAAAGCTTAGTCTAATTTGAAGCTTTAATAAAGCTTCAAATTGTTGATTCGGGGGGATGTCAAGACCTTCAGGGCGCCGAAATTTCCGCCGAGGACATATTCATGTCCTCAAAATCGTCGACTGATCAAGAAGCATAAAGCTTCTTAATCCTCTAAGTCTTCCAAGGCTTCCCAACTACTCAAGTCTTCAAAGTCTTCCAAGTCTAAATTCTGCAAGTCTTCTAAGTCATTCAAGTTCTGCAAGTTCTGGTACTCTGCAAGTCCCATAAGTCTGCAACTCTGCAAGTCAGACAAGTCACCTGAAGTGAGAACTGACTTGTGCTAAAACTCCTAGAAGGGCTGTTCCTACACAGAAACTCTGAACTGCAAAGTTGTTCTTTGGAAGGTACTGTTCGCATACGTAGGCTTGTTGAACCAGTTTCAGCACACGCAGAAGGTTAAAATGCAGATTTTTCGAAGATTACAAATCCCGCAATAGCCAAAGACGAAGATTGTGAAAGCCACACACAAAAATATATAAGCCTTGTACACCCGATCTTGAGCTACGCTCATCCTACTAATTGGATTTTGAGAGTGTGAGGTCTTTTGAAGTTTTGCAGGATGACGGAACCACATATGGATGATTTAATGGCTGAAAGCAATCTTCCTGAACCTACGATGGAGCAAAAGCTGGATTTAATTATGATGCAGTTGGATGAAGAACGACGAGCCCTGCAAGCATTGCAAGTTCAATTGGCTAATTTACAAAGATCAACTATTGACAAAGAGGAACCACAATCTAAAGATCTTATTCGATGTACAATCGACGTGACTCTCGAAGCTCAATCCATCCGCAAAGAAACAAAGATAAGTAAAAGAAATTTCAAATTCCATACTTTCATTGGCACTCGAGATGGAAAAACTATTCTTGCATTCATCAATCAGTTTGATGATTACTTTCATGAGGAAACATATGCAGAAAAAGATAAAATCAAGTGTGTCACTAATCATTTAGTGGATAGAGCATCTCTTTGGTGGACCATGGTTCGTAAGAGTATAGATTGTCCCACTACCTGGGAGAATTTCAAGAAGAAGTTTATGCAGAATTTCCTTCCTCCACAATTCCATGAAAAAGCCATAAATCAATGGGACCTTCTTCAGCAACGAGATTGTGAGCCTATTCCTCAGTACACCGAACACTTTTGGAATGCATTACTCCAGTTATGCATGCTTGAAGACGTACCTGAAGCGACACACAAGCGCAAGTATATGTCTGGATTACTTGGGCATTACTACGCTGAAGTCAATATGTTCAAGCCTGCAACTCTTGAAGACGCAATTTCTTTAGCTCATGACACTGAAGACAAGCTTCGAGGAAGAGACAAGCGTCCACAGCAATTTCAAGCCAATGGTAACTATGGATCCAAGAAATTCAACTCAAATTTTAGAAGATTTAATCAAGGTCGTTTTCCTTCATCATATTTCCGTAAGTCTTGGGCAAAACCACCTACTTTACCATCCAATACCAATCAAAACCCTAAGCCAATTCCACAGCCAAATCCTAATATTCCTAGACTTCCTACCATTGCAAATAATGTATCTAAAGCCAAACCTATAGTGTGTTACAAATGTCACCAACCTGGACATCTAGCAGCCAATTGCCAATCGAAGAAGCCACCTGTCCATATCAACTACCTTGGAGCAATGGAAGATGACGAACATGAAGAAATGCCTGATTTCACGGAAGATAAAGACGACATTACTACACCTTCAGATACTTTACCAGGTATGCCAACTCCACATTCTTTATTGATAATGAAATGTTTAGTGCATGGAAAAGAAAATATTATTTTGCATGATGATGGTAGTACTCATGATTTTATTTCTGCAAAGTTAGTGAAAGAATTGAAGTTACAAATTGTTCCTACGCATTATCGCATTAAAGCAGCATTTTTAGGCACAAGGTATAATGGAACACAAGAGGTGCATGACTTAGAAATTCAAATTGGTGAATACACTGAAAGAAGGAATTTTCTAGTTGTACCATTACAGTCCATTGATATTATTTTAGGTATGCCTTGGCGTCATCAGCATAACCCTTAGATAGATTATTCCACACATTCAATTAATATTCAATTTCAAGGAAAACATATTACATTGTATGGTATGCATGCATCTAATGCTTTTCCACTGCTTTCTCATACTCAAGCTAAACGTGCATTACACAAAAGTAGTAAATCTTATCTAATTTGGGTGAATGAACTGCAAGTTAAAGAAAAACATATGCACCCTAGGCATAAAGAATTTCTTGCACACTTTAAAGACTATTTTGTAGAAGATCTACCACCTAGTTTACCTCCTTCATGTCCAGAAGACCACAAAATAGATTTAATTCCTAGTACACAACCACCTTGTAAAGCACCATATAGGCATAACCAGATAGAGCAAAAAGAAATTCAAAATCAAGTTGAGGAATTACTAAATAGAGGATTGATTAGACCTAGTAGTTCTCCATTTGGTGCACCTGTTCTGTTGGTAAAGAAGAATAATAATACTTATCGTATGTGCATTGACTATCGTGCTTTAAATAAGATCACTGTAAAGAATAGATGTCCAATTCCTAGAGTCGATGACCTTATGGATAACTGCAAGGTTCTGCTATATTTAGTAAAATAGACCTTAAATATGGTTATCATCAGGTGAGATTAGATAAGTCTGACATATTCAAGACTGCATTTACAATTTAGTCATTATGAATTTTTAGTGATGCCTTTTGGATTGACTAATGCACCTGCTACATTTAGTAGAATGATGAACCATATATTTTTGAAATATCAGCCGTGTTATTGTCTTCTTTGATGATATTTTGGTGTTTAGTCAAAATGAGAAAGAACATTATGAGCATCTGTCATTGGTTTTCAAGTTATTGAAAGATAATCAACTGTATGCTAATCCGAAAAAGAGTGAGTTCTTTAAAACAGAAATTGAATATTTAGGTCATATTGTATCATCAGATGGTATTAAGGTTGACCCTAAGAAAATAGAAGCAATATTGAACTAGCCTATACCTAAAAATGTGCATGAGTTACGATCTTTCCTAGGTCTTGCTAGTTTTTATAGAAAGTTTGTGCGTAATTTTTCATTACTTGCTTTGCCTTTGACTAAACTTTTGAAGAAAGGCATTGTTTATCATTGGTCTGATAATCAATAGAAATCCTTTGACTTATTGAAACATGCATTAACCCATGCTCCTGTATTACAACTGTCTGATTTTAATAGACCATTCTTTTTAGTAGTTACTGATGCTAGCGGATTTGGAATAGTAGCCGTACTTATGCAAGATAATCATCCCATAGCCTATTCTAGTTGTAAACTGAAACCCTCCGAACTTAAATATTCCACATATGACAAAGAATTATTAGCTGTAGTACAAGCTTTAAGACAATGGAAACACTATTTAATGGGTTTTGAATTTATGATTAAGATCGATCAACAAAGTATTAGACATTTACTTAGCCAACCCCAAATATCTGACCGACATATCAAATGGGCAACCTTCATTCAGAGTTTTCATCCGATTATCCAATATCAACCCGGTAAAGAAAATGTAGTGGCCGATGCATTAAGTAGAAGACCCACCATTCATAATATTTCTGTTATATCATTTGATTCTCTAACTCCTATGAAAGATACTTATCATCCAGACATTACTTTTCATGCTGATTGGAATAAATTAGTTGAAAATAACTGGAATCCTATTGATTCATTGTCTTATAATGATGAATTCATGTTTTATGAAAAGAGATTATGTGTTACAGTTCCATTCAGATCTTTTGTTTTGAATGAGATTCATTGTCCTCCATATCAAGGTCATAGAGGTATCATATCTACTTTACGTACATTAACTGAAGATTTTTATTGGCCACATATGGACACTGATGTATCTAACTTTGTTTCTGAATGTTTGATTTGTCAAATAGTTAAGAGACATCATGGTAAACAGTATGGATTACTTATGCCTTTATCTATTCCATCAAAACCATGGGAACAAATTTCTATGGATTTTATTACTAGTTTACCTAATACTAAAGCTAACCATGATATGATTTGGACTGTAGTAGACAAGTTTAGTAAACAAGCATATTTCATTCCATGTAAGAAAACTTTAACAGCATCTCAGGCAGCACAATTGTTTTTGAAAACTGTTTTCACTAACCATGGATTACCAAAAGTTATTATTTCTGATCATGATTCTAGATTTTGTAACAACTTTTGGATTACTTTGTTTGCTAACCTAGGCACAAAAATTGATTTCTCATCTACATTTCATCCTGAAACTAATGGACAAACAGAAGCCACTAACAGTACTATTTTAGATCTTTTACATGCTTACACTATTTCTAAACCACAGACATGGGACACACATTTGCATTTATTACAGTTTGCATATAACAATACACCACACACATCTACAAAGAAAGCACCGTTTGAAGTGATTTATGGTTATAGATTATCTACACCTGTTGCATCTTTATCAAATAGAATTCAGAGTGCTGATGATATTGCTACTATGCACGCTACTATTTTTTATGAGGTTAAAGACATGATTGCCAAAGCCCAGCAATCATATACCAAGCAAGCCAATAAGAAAAGACAAGCAATGAATTTCAAAGTTGATGACTATGTTTGGTTGAGAATAGAAAAACATAGATTACAAAGTGTAGATAAACACCCAGTTGTGAAATTAGCACCTAGATTCTATGGACCATTTAAGATCATTCACAAAATTAATGACAATGCATTCAAGTTAGAATTACCACCTCACTGGAAAATTCACAACACATTTCATATTAGTTTATTAAGACCCTTTAGAGGCCAATTACATGTACACCCTGTTTACGAAAATCCACCTTTATTAGAGGAAGAGACTGAAATACTTGAACCTGAAGCTATCATAGATACTGACTTTATGACCACTAGAACTGGCCGAAGATATTCTAGATATTTAGTCAAGTTTAAGAACCATCCTGTAGAGGAAGCCCAATGGATGCACGCTAGAGACTTAAATGCTTTCCCCACTCTGCTAGCTCCACATTGAGCTAATAGCAATTGAGGTCAATTGCTATCCCACCCCGGGGGTATGATGCCAGGAGGCATATTTCACGATGGATTTCGTGCCACAGTGGATTCCGTGCCACAGTGGATTCTGTGATGTTTTATGGTGGATTCTGTAAACTTTGAAGACCGGGGCTCATATACAAAGTGGATTCTTTGTGTGAGAAGTTGATGGGGATGCCTATCCTTTTCGGGCGTTTCATTAATTTAGTGTGTACATGGGTGATTCCATAGCGGGTGATTTCGCAAAATGCATATTAAATTAATAAATGTTTATGAGTTTAGAGTGCGCACTCGTAATAAATTAAGGTTAGGATTGATTTCTAACCAGTTGATTTATTTATGTAGCTGAAGACTGCTAGGTATTCACTTTTGTCGGTTTAATTGTATTATTTTACTAATGATTGTGAATGCTTTAGTTGATGTGTAGAGATAGCAGCAGTGGCGGAGGAAAGTATTGGAGGATAGCGAGTATTTGAGTTATCACTTATATTTTGATGGGTGCATACCTTAGGCATGGCGCCTATATTTTGTCGCGCCTATTTATTGAGGCGTTGGATATTTATTTATTATTTTGTATGCGCATGGGCGCACAATTATGTTATCTGTACTTGGACATTGTATTGGGTATGCCTGACTCTTTCGGCACCGCCCATTAGCTTTATTTCTATTTTGTGCTAAAGCAAACTCAAAAGCCAAAAGCTTGCTATTTTGTAATTTGGGCTATTATTTGAGCTTGAAGATGATTAATACATAAAATACATGCTTTGTGGAGCGCTCACACAAGGCATGGGGGGAGATTGCACCCAATTGGTCTCTTGTTCATGTCGTGCATGCTTTTTACCTTGAGTTTTGTGCAAAAAGTAGAGTTCTTTTGTTCTTGGGGACCTTTTGACGTTCACTACGCGAGCATACAGCATCCGATCTACGCGCCAGGGGGGGTCAATACCCATCCTCAAGCTTGCCCAAGAGTGTGTCAAGGCTGAGGGATGAAGTAGGGAGGGCTGGAGCTGAGCTGGAGCAAGAGGAGTGAGCCTGACAACTTAGCGCAAAATGAGCCGCATTTTTTGGGCTGCTCCAGGCACATCAGGTAGGGCTCAAGGCTACTCTAGATGTTGAGCAAGGTGAGAGGGAAGGTCTGGGACAAGTCATTCCGACTGAGGAAGAGGGGGAAGCAAGATTTCTACTGTTCTTGGGCTGAAGGTTCCATGGCAGCTTGAAGGAAGAAGGAGAGAGAAGGTTCTCTTGAAAAAGTAACTGTGCTTTTGGGCTTCTCTAACTCTGCTACACTCCTTTTGCCCAAAACCCTCAAGAAACTTATATGGAAATTAGTGACAACCTGCCAAATTTGTCCTCCCGCCTCCAGATGTGTCCATGGTTCTTGGAAAAGCTCCAAGAAAGGCCGCCATAGTCTTCAAGAGGGATAACAGCCTGCCTGAGTACTCTCTGTGTACCTATGAGAGAGATGTAACTGAGGTTTTCTAACTATGAGAAACTGTGAGAACCCTAAATCTATGGGAAAAGAAAAGGATCAAGGACAAATCTCTGATACCACTTGTAATGAAAGAGACCTAACTAGCCTAACTAAGGGAGAGAAGAGAGAGAAGGACTGCAAGAGAAGAAGAAGAGGAGAGAGAAAGACAAGGAGAAGAGAGAGAAAGAGAGGAAAAGGAGGAGGAGGAGGAGGAGGAGGAGGAAGAAGAAGAAGAAGAAGAAGAAGAAGAAGAAGAAGAAGAAGAAGAAGAAGAAGAAGAAGAAGGAGAAGCCATGAAAGCTTGTGAAGGTGAGAAGAGAGATTCTTGATAATTCTGTAATGCCTCAAAATACCCTATTACACCTTATATACCGTCAGTGTGACTGGTATGTTCCCATGCCATGTTCCTGTGATCCCCGCTCATTACAGTTATTGTCTTTTTCGATGATATCCTTGTGTTTAGTAAAATTGAAAGAGAACATGAACATCATTTATCTTTAGTCTTTGGTTTACTAAAACAATTTTTTTTTTTGCTAACCTAGAAAAGAGTACTTTCTTTCAAACAGAAATTGAATTCTTAGATCATATTGTGTTTGGTAAAGGAATACAATTTATCCACGTAAAATTGAGACTATTAATACATGGCCTACACCCAAAAATGTGCATGAAGTTTGCTCATTTTTAGGACTAGCCAGTTTTTATTATACATTTGTTAGAAACTTTTCAATACTTGCTTTGCCATTAACTGTATTATCAAAGAAATGTATTGTATTTCATTAGGGCAACAATTAATAGTGATCCTTTGATTTACTAAAGCATGCATTAACTCATGCACCTATTTTACAACTTCCTAATTTCAATAGACCATTATTTTTAGTCGTTTTTTTACTAACACTGGTTGTTCTGGTATTGGAGATGTATTGATGCAAGATGATCATCTAATTTCATACTTTAGTTGTAAATTGAAACATTCTGAACTTAAATATAGTATATATGGCAAGGAACTTTTAGCTGTAGTACATGCATTACGCATATGGAAACATTATTCAATGGATTCAGAATTTATGATTAAGACAAATCAACAAAGTATTAAACACCTTCTTTCTCAACCACAAATTTCTAATAGTCATATACAATGGGCATCTTTCATTAAGTCTTTCCATCATTTAATCCAGGATCAACTTGATAAAGAAAATGTTGACGCATAAAGTCGTAGATTGTCTGTCAATAATATTTATGTGCTTTCTATATCTTCATTAGATGCTATGAAAGATACTTATTTGCATGACTTTGATTTTCATGACACTTGGTTGAATTTGTCTCAAAACCAATGGATTCTTGTTAATAATTTTTATGTCTCTGATGGATTCCTCTTTTATGAGAAACATTTGTGCATTACTCAATCCTTTTGTCATTTTGTTCTCCAACAAGTTCACGATCCACCTTTGATGGTTCATTATGGTATCATTTCTACTCTCTATAATTTGCAAGAAGATTTTTGTTAGCCTCATATGAATTAAGATGTTTCTGCTTTTATTTCTAAATGTCTTGTTTGTCAATGAATTAAAAGACATGATGGTAAGTAGTATGGTTTGTGAATGCCTTTATCTATTCCTAACTCAACTTGGGAACAAAAATCAATGGACTTTATTACTGGTTTTCCACTAACTTCTTCACAAAATAATATGCTTTGGACTATTATCGATTGATTTAGTAAGCAAGCATATTTTATTCCATGCAAGAAAACTCTAACTACTTCACAAGCTACTAATCTTTTTTTAAAGCATATCTTTGTACATCATGGTTTGCCACACATTATTGTATCTAATCGTGATTCCCATTTTTGCAATAGCTTTTGGATGACGCAGTTCTCTAATCTTGGCACTAAATTTGCTTTAGTTCCATCTTTCATCTTGAAACTAATGGTGAAACTAAAGCTACTAATAGTACTATTCTTGATTTGATTCGTGCCTATACTATCTCTTCACCTAGTATATGGGACCAACATTTGTATCTTTTACAATTTTCTTATAATAATACACCTCACTCTACCACCAACAAAGCACCTTTTGAAATTATCTATGGTCACAAAATGCCAACACTAGCATTTCATTTAAGTTAGAGAGTGCCTTCAACTGATGATTAGATTCATACTCATTCCACTATTTTTGAACAAGTTAAATAATTGATTGCTAAGGCTCAGCAATCCTGCAAGCTAATAAGAAATGCCAAGCTATGTGTTTTAAAGAAGGTGATTATGTTTAGTTACGAATTGAGAAATGTAGACTGCATAGTGTTGAAAATAATCCTAATGTTAAACTTGCATAACATAGATTTTATGGACCATTCAAAATTATTCATTGTGTAAATGCTAATGCATTTAGATTAGAATTTCCTTCACATTGAAAAAATCATAATACCTTTCATATTAGTCTTCTCCGTCCATTTAAAGGCTCATTACCTGTCCATATTGTGTATGATTCTCCATCATTGCTTAAAGATGATAATGAACTTTTCATTCCTAAATCTATTATCGATGATGATTATATGACCACCCACACTGGTAATACTTATCCTTGCTATCTTGTAAAATTTCAAAACCATCATGTCGAGGAAGCTCAATGGATAGATGCTCGTGCTTTGCATAATTATCCACATTTATTGACTCCACATCCTGCCAATAACAATTGAGGACAATTGCTATCCCATCCGGGGGGGAGGGGGGGATGAGCACCTTCAATGGTTCTCTTTTGTGTGCACGTTGATAGGATGATTGCCTTAAATGGTTCTTCGTTAGCACGGGACACGTTTCTAAGAGCAAACCTTGGGCAAAAGGTTGATGGGGACGCCTATCCTTTCTGAGTGTGAGACTTGCAAGTGTGAAAACGTGTGAAGCCATATGTGAGTGATGCCACAATATTCATATCACAAGTACTGACATCTACGTGATTTGATTATTTTATGGAATTCCAATTATTGATTGATTTACTAAGATTAGATGTATTTAGTTATTTAATTCTTTTTCTAAAATGATTTTTTGCCTTTTTGACAAAAGAAGCTAATGTGCAAAGTAAGATGAATTGGATATTTGTGGCAAAGCGCAATTTATTTCAAGGACTTCTTCTTTAAATTATTTAAATAAGACACACCATCATTTATTCTAAGGCATGCATGCATCCTCTTTGTAAATAATTATTGATATTTGAGACTTTAGGAGATATATTGCATATGTTTTACAAATATTTTATGGATCTGAGCAATTATGGGTGGTGCAACTAATTGTAACAATTGATTCAGTTAACTCAAACTCTTTTGCAAAAAGATTCATTGTAAAGGGCCTATCTTTGGGCAAAACAAGATTCAATTTAATATTATAAATACGGCATCCACTCCATGTACAAGGGGAATTGCAGTCAATAGTATATCTCTCACATTTACTTCTCTTCTTTTTATCTATTTTGAGTTTTATGAGTTGTGCTATCAATTTTTATAAGAAAAGAGAGTAAGGGAGAGCTTCTTTGGTTCGCTATGCACAAGTCTTGCATCCAATCTATACAACAAGTTTCCAAGAATGATGTGCGGTGCAATGAGCAATGGGATTGTGAGTGTGTTGTAGGCTCATGCTTATTTCATTACATTGATGGATATTCAAAGGATGATCCATGTGCTTTACATCATCAAGAACTCTCATGTGGTTTGTGATCCATGTATTTGTGGACAATGGAGAAGATGCAAGAACCGGCAACATATAGAAGAATGGAACTATCTCATCATCCAACCTATCCCAAAATCATAGGCTTGTAGTGAGGATGAAGAGAATGATGAGGCTAGATACATTGACAATTTTGGTTTTGTTTTGCCAATGCAAAATGAATCGGACCTACCCATTTATGAAGGAAACCTTGATCATTTCTATTTGAGTTGCTATCCGTTGTAGATAGCTTTGCAGTCAAGATAGCAAAGGATGATGATGATTTCTATTTGATCAAATGTACTAGAACTATGTATCAAATAGTGAAGGCAAAAAATGATACATGTCATAACAAAATCGTCAAAGGGGGAAAATTAATTGAAGGCTTATACCATGGGCAAGTTGATGGTATGATCGACACATACATCCTTCTAGACCACATCTCTTCGGTTATGATCTATTCACACCTTGTAAGAGCAATTAGGTTTTGTAATGTGCCCGCATATCGGTTGTCCAAGCATGTTTTAGTGGTCCATTGAGAAACAATTCTAGATGTCATCGCCCGGCACTCCCATGGAATGTTTCGGTGTTTGTCGCCTAGGATCTAGACCGCTAAAACGTGCTTGGACAGTCGATAAGCGGGCATGTTACAATTGGTATCAAAGCAAAACTTCATGATGATGCGTGATTTATTAATGTTTGGTTCATAGACATATCCTAAACAGAAATAACCTGAGTGGTATGGCTTGATTGTCAGGCACCTTCTGCACCCACGAATGCTGATATGCAAGAGAAGAAATTCCTTCTGAAGCAAATTAAGGCACCTGAGTTTGATGGAGAAGGGTTAGACATTGCAACAAAGGCGGAGACATGGATTGAATTAGTGGATGATTATTTCTTTGCTTCAAGAACCGCCTCTACCAATCAAGCAATGATAGCCAAACTTAAGTTATTGGCTAGACCCGGATATATCAAATACAATAGGTTGTTGTTTCGAAACACCGCATGCTTATGAGAGTGATCAAAGTAGCGCAGCAAAAGCATGGTGGGCCCATAACCCACAGGCTCGAAAATGATACCCCCGATTTCTCTCGAGATGAGGACATCTCGATTTCTCTAAGGGGAGGAGAATGTCATATTTCCACGCGATAAAAGTTAGTTGGTTAGTTCGAAAGTTAGTTAGTCAATTAATAAGTTAGTAAGATGACTAACTAAATACTAACTAAGGTAAAAACTAACTAACATTAATAGCTAATAATTTTTATTTAATTAAAAATACATTTTTTTAAATCGAGAGTCATAAATCTGATATTTTTCTCGGATTGACAAGGGTCGTAGCCACCCTTCACGGAAGTTACAACGTGAACGAGACTTCTGAGCTATACTAATCACTAGTACTAATGTGTATAGTTTGGATGATCAAAAAAATATTAGATTTTGGGAGAAACTAGCATATTCTAGATATTTTAGATATTATCCTAAAAAGATAGATTTGGAATCATTTAAAAGAAAAGACAAGTGATATTTTAGTTAGTTTTGGAGATTTTATAAAAAGAAAAAAATAAAAAAAAGTGATTGGTGAAATTGCGTGCATCGTGATCACAGTCTATAGACAGTAGACAGCACTTCGAATAGGGAGAGAAAGAAGGAGTGATTTGAAAGCTTTCAAAATAAGTGTCTTGGGGCTTTACATCCCCTTTTGGAGCCAATGCAACCATCAGATTTATGATCTGAGCATCAGATTTATGATCTGAGCATCAGATCACTAATTCTTCCAAGAGCCCCTCCACTCTTGTTATCAATCTCATCCCCTCTTCTCTAATTCATTATAAATATGAGGCATGGGGAGGCACAAGAGAACATAAGGAGACCCCGAGAGGCTGCAAGAGTGAGGTAGAGAAAAGGATACCCCTCCAAGAGATTGTGAGAGAGAGCTGAGAGAGAGAGAGGTAGAGAGAAGGATACCCCTCCAAGAGATTGTGGAGAGAGCTGAGAGAGAGAGAGAGAGAGAGAGAGCAAAGAGTTACCCCGAGAGGCTACAAGAGAGAGGTAGAGAGAAGGATACCCCTCCAAGAGATTGTGAGAGAGAGCTAAGAGAGAGAGAGAAAGAGAGAGAACAGTTACCCCGAGAGACTGCACAATTCTCTCTATCTCGATCCTCAACTTAACCATCTTCTCTTATGCTCTCCCATCTCCAATCTATTCCTCCTTCTTAATCTATTGAGTCTACTTGCAAAAGGTGGCCTCCAAGCGAAGAATGTCACATGCGGATGGCAATCCTACAATCAGCAATGAATCTTCGGGCGAAGGCATCACTATAAATCCAATTGCGGTACCAGTCGTAAGTAATGTATTTTCAAATTGATAGATGCTTATTTTGATTCTCGTATGAGATACATTAGGCTCCATACTATGATGGACAAGAATAGGTCATGGGAAGGGATAGACCTCTTCTCACATATTTGAAAGATGAAATTTGTAAAATGCATGTATCAAGGGAAGTTAACTGCACTTAGTTGCGTATGGCTTATTTATTGATAGAGCAATCGATCAGGGGTTATGAATAGCATAATCGTAAAAAGAATGACATTAAGAATTGTGCATACAAGTATTAAGTAAATTTTGCATAGAATCGCTCTTTGATCCCAAGGGGGAGAGTGAACATGCGATGGAATTATTATCGCGTCTATTCTTGTATTGTTTGGTAAAAATACAATTAGTTTTTTTGGTTGATTGAACAACACCCTAAATGTTTTTCTTTCAATCAATTGATTTTTGCATTGTAATTTAGATAAATATCCCAAGGCTTGTGTTGATGGGAAAATGCATGGCACAGGTCTGTAATGACAAGTTGCTATGGGAATAAAGGAATGTTTTCCTAGAAGTTGATATTAGGGCTGATTGCCTTCATTATGCTTGATTCTTAATTGGATTAACTAAGGATATTTTACATGGGTGGATCATCTCCAAGATCGCATCACGGATTACCCCAAGAGGGCACTGTTTGATTCACAAGCCAAAGGTCGAGTGGTGAAAAGGCCAACCATGGAAATGGGATCTCACTCCTAGACTGCTTGTGGGTTAGGTGGAGCTCTGGATGCCCCTTCCCTATCTAGGATGGAGTTGGAGATCCCCGTGAGCCCAGTGTCTGGAGACGTTGGGAGATCCTATTTTAGATAAAGGATGGAAATTTTGGTGCCATGTGATTTGGACCAGGTACTTCTGTTGGATAGAAGGGATACATAATTCTAATGTATGGGTAGGAGACAAAGATTAACTTGAAGTTAAGTTAAGGAACTTGTTTGTCAAAAGGACTGCTTGTTTTGTTTTTGTGTCTGTGCTGTAAATTATGCGAACAAACCTTGTGCCCCAAAAGGCTTGATTAAAGAAACTGATTTTAAATGTTGCACATAAATGTGGTAGGGCCTAATTAGAAAACTAAAGCTATCAAGGGAAGCGGGTGGACGGAATCCCTGACGGGTGTCCTACAGTAGGATGGTCCCAGAGAATTGGGAGGCTCCTCACAAGGCTTTACCGTCGTTGACTTTAGGTATTATTAAGTTAGAACCCGATTCATGCCATTTTAGGGGACCGAAATGGGACTATGCCCTACGGGCAGAGAGGTTGAGTGTGCATCCCTCTCATTTCCCATTCTCTTTGAACCAAGTGTGGTATGGATCTGCTTCGGATTGGGTATCTCTGCATAAAGTAGGATGTCCAAAACCTGACGCTAGGATGTTGTCATGAGACCTTGTCTACTAGGAATCCAAATTTCGGGTCGATCCTAGTGGGTTCAGCAGTGGACGTTCCGTTGTGAGGTGGACTCGAGAAACCCTAGGCAACAAACCCCAAAACATTCCATGGGAGTGCCGAGCGGTGATGCCTAGAATCATTTCTCGATGGACTGTTAAAATGTGCTTGGACAACCGGGCATGTTACATGTTTTCCATGGAGCCTATCCCTAAATATTAAAACATATTCAAGTTATCTACCAAGGTTTAATATAATACCAAACTTAGAACTACACAATTCAAATGTTTAAATTCTATTGTCCTTGCTACTTCAATTCACTTCCTAGTTTGGTGTTCTAGAATATCAAATTCGGTGCCATATAGTACCTGTTGAGACTTCAAGCTCGTGTGTGTGACCGATAGAGTCTTAGCTATGTCCAGCTGTATCAAAAAGTGTGGGACATTAAATAAGTCAGTTACTTTAGGCTGTGTGTGAATGGTTTATAGACCTTAGAGTGTTGTATTCACTTTGATATATGTGTCATGGAATAATATGAAAAAGGAAGATGAGAGCATATGGCTCTTCTTTGTTGCTCCAACCATTCTCTATGTCTCTCTCTCAACGTGGTATTAGAGCCATGAACCGTGGAATCTCTAAGAGCTCATAGCCTGGCATTGGCAGTGTAAAAGTTGGAATCTGAAGGAAAAGTTTGAAGCTACATGGAAAAGAAGCCATAGCCAACATTGGAGAACTATGCATCATATTTGGATCTCCTCCACCTCTTAGAGCTTGTTGATGTATGCATGAGGGATCATTTGCAAGTGATAGAACCAATCATTGATCTCATTTGTGGTTAGTATGAGCAACAATATGTAGATGTGATGCAGCAAATTTGTGCCTAAAAAACGTGAGCAGATCTGGACACAATTAATTGTCCACTTGCTTGAGCAATCATATGGGGCATTTGAGGCATACATCAGAGCCTCCAGTGAAGAAGCATCATCTTGCAAGTGACAAGCAACTCAGTGACTAGTAGCAGGAAAAAAAACATGGCCTATAGATGTTGCACCTGTTGTTCCAATAGCTATACCAGGACAGATTTGAAGGCAGTCTTGATGTATAATGTATATGCATAGAATGTGACATTACTTGCTAATTGGTTGAGCTTTGGCATGAGCTCATGGAGCATTTTTTATGTTGTAGCAAAATGATGTAAAGCAGCTTGAAGGTGACCAGCAAAACTGTGTAATGTAGGCTAAATATACTTGTTGTGTATGATAACTCATAGGCAACACTGAAGTCTCACTAGATAGTGATCATTAAAGAGCTTATGCTTGGTGGATGCTTGACAAAGCATATGTGTTATCTCTTATGTTTTTTATCTTGGATTGGGAGTGTCACATGCTCAATGTTTGAAGATAATGACATGCTAAAATCTGTCCTAGAATTTCCAACACCAATACAGGGCATCGTTTGATACATAAATGTCTTGGAATGATGGATATGACTATCTAAAATGCTGGGAAAATGTCTGAGCAATACCCTGTACACTTGGGCATGATTAAAAGGGATTAACAACTCAATTTTGGAGTGCATTTATAGATCTAAAATTATAGGCTGAAATCTGTAATTTGAATGTATGACAGTTATCACTCAAGGTTGAAACATACTGATATCCATTTGGTACCTATCAAGCTTGAATCATGCCATTGATGCTATAGGTATTTTTGTGGGATATTGTGGATATTAAATGCCCAAATTTGGACTGGTTTACTGCTAGTTATAGCAGGGTATTAACTAGTTTTATTAGGTGGAAGAATATTTACTTCCATACTTGATGTATATGGACTAGATTGTGCCTGCATGATCATGTATGTACTCCTACATGTACTAGCAGATGTCTAAGAGTTTTTGGAGCATGTGTGACATGTATACATCTCAGTTTTGGTCTTGAAAGAGTTGCTAGTCATTGGCAGTCTACAGATATCATATTGCATGTTTGATTGACTGCAGTAAGGTTGCATGATACAAAGTTACAGCAACTACATGGTCTATGTGTTGATTGATGTATCTACTGCCATCATGAAGGAAAAATACTTTGATATTTTTTGTACTTTGAAATCATGCTAATTCCATACCTCAGCCCTTGCTTATGTAAATGTGCCCTTAACTTTGGAAATGAGGGTTTAGGATAAAGAAGGCAAGAGGCTAGGAGAAGACATCTTTTGGCCCATTCACTAAGTTTTGTTGTTCACTTTCTTGATGTTAGCTTCCTTCTTGCTAGATGAAGCATCAGCCATGGCTGTCATGTATTTTTGGAACTCTCATCATTAATACATGGCAAGATGTCTTGGTGCAATAGTTCTCTTGTTATTTCATGTCTGTTCCAATTTTTAGTTAAATTTCTTTTCTTGGTTGAATGCTTCATTACATTGGTATTATAGCACTAGTTAGATCCTTGTTAGCAGTCTTTTTCATGTACTTGATCCAGTTACATAGACTAGGGAGTGCAAACCGCAGTTAGATTTGAGTGGCAAGACTTGGTTTCTTCATAACCGGAGTTATATTTGAAGATCTACTACAAACAGAGATAAAGATGAAGGTTCTTGGCACTACCCTGTGGGAAATGGCGGGCTCCAACCAATTTGGTAGGTTGTGACCAAGATTTGGACCAAAATTGGGGTAAGTTTGAAGAGAATGAGGGTTACATGACTTAGTGGAGCTTAAACTATGATTACTTTTCAAGAACAGGTGTTTCTTCTCTTTCCCTACAAGCTTCTCTCATGGTAACCATGGAAATCTCTGATCTTACCTTCAAGCCATGAACTCTATCTTGCCATTTGACTTCACAAGAATCTTCCCTGTCAGTTGAGTTGTCTATGGAGTACCATATATGAGTGCATAACTCTCTCTTTTTTGTCGTGGTAGAGGAGTATGCAGGCTGCATGATCTACGCTTGAACATACTCCTGCCTCACGGGTTGAAAAATGGAGTTATTAAGCTCTAGATGGGCCATACAAAGCTCCTACTTCCTTTGGCAGTTGGTCTCTTCCAAGCTTTGATGAGGTTTCTTCCATCTTGAGTTTTTCCCTCTCTCATGAAACCCTAACAAGGAGAATTTTGGACAGCAAGCTTATTTTCATAAATTTCTTATCAAGATCATGGGGCTTTTGGTCAATTTCACTTCCTAAAGCCTCTACGCAAAGGATAGTACCAACATTGCATGGATTTCCCATCATTGTGGAATAATGGAGTGGATTCTTGAAGGATTCATGAAAGGGGCAGCCAATGTCATTTGAAGGAAGGGAATTATT